>NC_044989.1:89633352-89849545 GCF_008728515.1 Papio anubis
TCCAAGTGATCTCATTGTTCAGTTCCCACCTATGAGTGAGAACATGCGGTGTTTGGTTTTCTATTCTTGCGATAGTTTGCTGAGAATGATGGTTTCCAGCTGCATCCATGTCCCTACAAAGGACACAAACTCATCCTTTTTTATGGCTGCATAGTATTCCATGGTGTGTATGTACTACATTTTCTTAATCCAGTCTGTCACTGATGGACATTTGGGTTGATTCCAAGTCTTTGCTATTGTGAATACTGCCACAATAAACATACGTGTGCATGTATCTTTATAGCAGCATGATTTATAATCCTTTGGGTATATACCCAGTAATGGGATGGCTGGGTCATACGGTACTTCTAGTTCTAGATCCTTGAGGAATCGCCATACTGGTTTCCACAATGGTTGAACCACTTTACAATCCCACCAACAGTGTAAAAGTGTTCCTATTTCTCCACATCCTCTCCAGCACCTGTTGTTTCCTGACTTTTTAATGATTGCCATTCTAACTGGTGTGAGATGGTATGTGGTTTTGATTTGCATTTCTCTGATGGCCAGTGATGATGAGCATTTTTTCATGTGTCTGTTGGCTGTATGAATGTCCTCTTTTGAGAAATGTCTGTTCATATCCTTTGCCCACTTTTTGATGGGATTGTTTGTTTTTTTCTTATAAATTTGTTTGAGTTCTTTGTAGGTTCTGGATATTAGCCCTTTGTCTGATGAGTAGATTGCAAAAATTTTCTCCTATTCTGTAGGTTGCCTGTTCCCTCTGATGGTAGTTTCTTTTGCTGTGCAGAAGCTCTTTAGTTTAATTAGATCCTATTTGTCAATTTTGGCTTTTGTTGCCGTTGCTTTTGGTGTTTTAGACATGAAGTCCTTGCCCATGCCTATGTCCTGAATGGTACTACCTAGGTTTTCCTCTAGGGTTTTTATGGTATTAGGTCTAACATTTAAGACTCTAATCCATCTTGAATTAATTTTCATATAAGGAGTAAGGAAAGGATCCAGTTTCAGCTTTCTACTTATGGCTAGCCAATTTTCCCAGCACCATTTATTAAATAGGGAATCCTTTCCCCATTTCTTGTTTCTCTCAGGTTTGTCAAAGATCAGATGGCTGTAGATGTGTGGTATTATTTCTGAGGACTCTGTTCTGTTCCATTGGTCTGTATTTCTGTTTTGGTACCAGTACCATGCTGTTTTGGTTACTGTAGCCTTGTAGGATACTTTGAAGTCATGTAGTGTGATGCCTCCAGCTTTGTTCTTTTGACTTAGGATTGTCTTGGAGATGCGGGGTCTTTTTTGGTTCCATATGAACTTTAAAGCAGTTTTTTCCAGTTCTGTGAAGAAACTCATTGGTAGCTTGATGGGGATGGCATTGAATCTATAAATTACCTTGGGCAGTATGGCCATTTTCACGATATTGATTCTTCCTATCCATGAGCATGGTATGTTCTTCCATTTGTTTGTGTCCTCTTTTATTTCACTGAGCAGTGGTTTGTAGTTCTCCTTGAAGAGGTCCTTTACATCCCTTGTAAGTTGGATTCCTAGGTATTTTATTCTCTTTGAAGCAATTGTGAATGGAAGTTCATTCCTGATTTGGCTCTCTGTTTGTCTGTTACTGGTGTATAAGAATGCTTGTGATTTTTGCACATTAATTTTGTATCCTGAGATTTTGCTGAAGTTGCTTATCAGCTTAAGGAGATTTTGGGCTGAGACAGTGGGGTTTTCTAAATATACAATCATGTCATCTGCAAACAGGGACAATTTGACTTCTTCTTTTCCTAACTGAATACCCTTGATTTCTTTCTCTTGCCTGATTGCCCTAGCCAGAACTTCCACCACTATGTTGAATAGGAGTGGTGAGAGAGGGCATCCCTGTCTTGTGCCAGTTTTCAAAGGGAATTTTTCCAGTTTTTGCCCCTTCAGTATGATATTGGCTGTGGGTTTGTCATAAATAGCTCTTATGATTTTGAGATACGTTCCATCAATACCAAATTTATTGAGAGTTTTTAGCATGAAAGGCTGTTGAATTTTGTCAAAGGCCTTTTCTGCATCTATTGAGATAATCATGTGGTTCTTGTCTTTGGTTCTGTTTATATGCTGGATTACGTTTATTGATTTGCGTATGTTCAACCAGCCTTGCATCCCAGGGATGAAGCCCACTTGATCATGGTGGATAAGCTTTTTGATGTGCTGCTGGATCCGGTTTGCCAGTATTGTATTGACGATTTTCGCATCGATGTTCATCAGGGATATTGGTCTAAAATTCTCTTTTTTTGTTGTTTCTCTGCCACGCTTTGGTATCAGGATGATGTATGGCCTCATAAAATGAGTTAGGGAGGATTCCCTCTTTTTCTATTGATTGGAATAGTTTCAGAAGGAATGGTACCAGCTCCTCCTTGTACCTCTGGTAGAATTCAGCTGTGAATCCATCTGGTCTTGGACTTTTTTTGGTTGGTAGGCTATTAATTATTGCCTCAATTTCAGAGCCTGCTGTTGGTCTATTCAGGGATTCAGCTTCTTCCTGGTTTAGTCTTGGGAGAGTGTAAGTGTCCAGGAAATTATCCATTTCTTCTAGATTTTCTAGTTTATTTTTGTAGAGCTGTTTATAATATTCTCTGATAGTAGTTTGTATTTCTGTGGGGTCGGTGGTGATACCCCCTTTATCATTTTTTATTGCATCTCTTTGATTCTTCTCTCTTTTCTTCTTTATTAGTCTTGCTAGTGGTCTATCAATTTTGTTGATCTTTTCAAAAAACCAGCTCCTGGATTCATTGATTTTTTGGAGGGTTTTTTTGTGTCTCTATCTCCTTCAGTTCTGCTGTGATCTTAGTTATTTCTTGCCTTCTGCTAGCTTTTGAATGTGTTTGCTCTTGCTTCTCTGGTTCTTTTAATTGTGATGTTAGAGTGTCAATTTCAGATCTTTCCAGCTTTCTCTTGTGGGCATTTAGTGCTATAAATTTCCCTCTACACACTGCTTTAAATGTGTCCCAGAGATTCTGGTATGTTGTATCTTTGTTCTCATTGGTTTCAAAGAACATCTTTATTTCTGCCTTCATTTCGTTGTGTACCCAGTGGTCATTCAGGAGCAGGTTATTCAGTTTCCATGTAGTTGAGCGGTTTTGATTGAGTTTCTTAGTCCTGAGTTCTAGTTTGATTGCACTGTGGTCTGAGAGACAGTTTGTTATAATTTCTGTTCTTGTAGATTTGCTGAGGAGTGCTTTACTTCCAATTATGTGGTCAATTTTGGAATAAGTGTGATGTGGTGCTGAGAAGAATGTATATTCTGTTGATTTGGGGTGAAGAGTTCTGTAGATGTCTATTAGGTCTGCTTGCTGCAGAGATGAGTTGAATTCCTGGATATCCTTGTTAACTTTCTGTCTCATTGATCTGTCTAATGTTGACAGTGGGGTGTTGAAGTCTCCCATTATTATTGTATAGGAGTCTAAGTCTCTTTGTAAGTCTCTAAGGACTTGCTTTATGAATCTGGGTGCTCCTGTATTGGGTGCATATATATTTAGGATAGTTAGCTCTTCCTGTTGAATTGATCCCTTTACCATTATGTAATGGTCTTCTTTGTCTCTTTTGATCTTTGATGGTTTAAAGTCTGTTTTATCAGAGACTAGTATTGCAACCCCTGCTTTTTTTTGTTCTCCATTTGCTTGGTAGATCTTCCTCCATCCCTTTATTTTGACCTTATGTATGTCTCTGCATGTGAGATGGGTCTCCTGAATGCAGCAGACTGATAGGTCTTGACTCTTTTTCCAGTTTGCCAGTCTGTGTCTTTTAATTGGAGCATTTAGTCCATTTACATTTAAGGTTAATATTGTTATGTTTGAACTTGATCCTGCCATTATGATATTAACTGGTTATTTTGCTCGTTAGTTGATGCAGTTTCTTCCTAGCCTCAATGGTCTTTACATTTTGGCATGTTTTTGCAATGGCTGGTACTGGTTGTTCCTTTCCATGTTTAGTGCTTCCTTCAGGGTCTCTCGTAAGGCAGGCCTAGTGGTGACAAAATCTCTAAACATTTGCTTATCTGTAAAGGATTTTATTTCTCCTTCACTTATGAAACTTAGTTTGGCTGGATATGAAATTCTGGGTTTAAAATTCTTTTCTTTAAGAATGTTGAATATTGGCCCCCACTCTCTTTTGGCTTGTGGAGTTTCTGCCGAGAGATCTGCTGTGAGTCTGATGGGCTTCCCTTTGTGGGTAACCCGATCTTTCTCTCTGGCTGCCCTTAAGATTTTTTCCTTCATTTCAACTTTGGTGAATCTGGCAATTATGTGTCTTGGAGTTGCTCTTCTCGAGGAGTATCTTTGTGGTGTTCTCTGTATTTCCTGAATTTGAATGTTGGCCTGCCCTACTAGGTTGGGGAAGTTCTACTGGATGATATCCTGAAGAGTGTTTTCCAACTTGGTTCCATTTTCCCCCTCACTTTCAGGCACCCCAATCAGATGTAGATTTGGTCTTTTTACATAATCCCATACTTCTTGCAGGCTTTGTTCATCTTTTTCTTCTTTTTTCTTTAGATTTCTCTTCTCGCTTCATTTCATTCATTTGATCCTCAATCGCTGATACTCTTTCTTCCAGTTGATCAAGTCGGTTACTGAAGCTTGTGCATTTGTCACGTATTTCTCGTGTCATGGTTTTCATCACTGTCCATTCGTTTATGGCCTTCTCTGCATTAATTTTTCTGGTTATCAATTCTTCCACTCTTTTTTCAAGATTTTTAGTTTCTTTGCACTGGGTATGTAATTCCTCCTTTAGCTCTGAGAAGTTTAATGGACTGAAGCCTTCTTCTCTCATCTCGTCAAAGTCATTCTCCGTCCAGCTTTGATCCATTGCTTGTGATGAGCTGCGTTCCTTTGGAGGGGGAGATGTGCTCTTATTTTTTGAATTTCCAGCTTTAAAAGCCCTGCTTTTTCCCCATCTTTGTGGTTTTATCTGCCTCTGGCCTTTGATGATGGTGATGTACTGATGGGGTTTTGGTGTGAGTGTCCTTCCTGTTTGATAGTTTTCCTTCTAACAGTCAGGACCCTCAGCTGTAGGTCTGTTGGAGATTGCTTGAGGTCCACTCCAGACCCTGTTTGCCTGGGTATCAGCAGCAGAGGCTGCAGAAGATAGAATACTGCTGAACAGTGAGTGGACCTGTCTGATTCTTGCTTTGGAAGCTTCCTCTCAGGGATGTACTCCACCGTGTGAGGTGTGGGGTGTCGTTGTGCCCCTGGTGGAGGATGTCTCCTAGTTAGACTACTCAGGGGTCAGGGACCCACTTGAGCAGGCAGTCTGTCCGGTCTCAGATCTCAACCTCTGTGTTGGGAGATCCACTGCTCTCTTCAAAGCTGTCAGACAGAGTCGCTTGCATCTGCAGAGGTTTCTGCTGCTTTTTTGTTGTTGTTGTTGTTGTTGTTATTGTTTAGCTCTGCCCTGTCCCCAGAGGTGGAGTCTACAGAGACTGGCAGGCCTCCTTGAGCTGTTGTGAGCTCCACCCAGTTTGATCTTCCCAGGGCTTTGTTTACCTACTTAAGCCTCAGCAATGGCGGGCGCCCCTCCCCCAGCCTCGCTGCTGACT
The DNA here is from genome assembly GCF_008728515.1 of Papio anubis. NCBI lineage: Eukaryota > Metazoa > Chordata > Mammalia > Primates > Cercopithecidae > Papio > Papio anubis. The sequence continues at coordinate 89,638,916 of NC_044989.1, forward strand.
TGCGGTTAGATCGCAGACTGGTGTGCTAGCAATGAGGAAGGCTCCGTGGGCATGGGAACCTCCCCGCCAGGTGTGGGATATAATCTCCTGGTGTGCCCGTTTGCTTAAAGCGCAGTATTGGGGTGGGAGTTACCCAATTTTCCAGGTGTTGTGTGTCTCAGTTCCACTGGCTAGGAAAAGGGATTCCCTTCCCCCTTGCGCTTCCCAGGTGAGGCGATGCCTCGCCCTGCTTCAGCTCTGGCTGGTCGAGTTGCAACAGCTGACCAGCACCGATTGTCCGGCACTCCCCAGTGAGATGAACCCAGTACCTCAGTTGATAATGTGGAAATCACCTGTCTTCTGTGTCGCTGGTGCTGGGAGCTAGAGACTGGAGCTGTTCCTATTCAGCCATCTTGCTCTGCCCCCCCTTACTTTCAGTTTTTAAAGAAAAAATTTGCTCATAATTTTTGTTTCAAGGCTCAATTACTATCATTTGGATATAACTTTGTCCAGGACAAAGAGAGGCATAGCTGTCTGCGATTTATTAGTTTGACACTGGATCCCCATTTTCAGACTGAGGAGGATTTCAGACTGATGAGGAGTGTCAGGATTCACATAGAGTAGGAATGGAGTGAGTAGGGAGGAAAGAGTAGCAGCTGAGTCAGGGCAGGAGGTGGAGGGCGGGTTACTTAGAGCATCTAAGGCCACTGGAATTTTACTTTTTTTCTGAGATAGAAATCTATTGGAAGGATTTAAGCAGATGATTTAATGTGAAGAACTCTGAGGTTGATTTGAGTTTCTAATTTAAAAAAAGAGGGAAATCATTCCACAATGTATAAGTTACTACCATCAGTCTCACCCACATACTCATTTCTTTTTGAGACTTCAGAAGGTTTTTAAGCATTGCAAATTCATCAGGGGAGGAATGACTAGTGGACTGAATATGTTGTGTGAATAACAATACCAATTTGGCAGGAAGATAACACCTTCTGTATCCTCAACTGGATTCAGTAATACACAGGAATGAGTACACACGAGGAAAAGAAGGTGAATCGGTCTGTGTGGTGATATTTTTCAAAGTGTATACTTCAGAGTTAAATATTATTAATGGTTTAATAATAAGATGATTTGTAAAATTAGTAACAAAAATAACATCTTATCAGGTAGTTGTGAGACAACTTCAGCAGAAACGAAATGATGTCTTAAACAAACAATCATCAACAAAAGCTTTGCTGGATGCTTCATCGCGTCACTGCGTCCATTTAGAAAATGAGATGCAGGATTCAAGGAAGAAATTAGACCGGATAAGTCAAGTATGTATGAAACTTTGCACGCCAACAACTGTTAATCTGGAGCTGGTTAACTGATATAAAGTGTCGGGGTACTAATTTTAGTGGATGGCTTTCTTTTGTATTTTTATTATAATTAATTTTATTAAAATTTTATAGTGCATGCTTTCTTTTGTATTTTCATTAATTATTTTTAAATGTTATTATCTTTATAATGCACCTGTATCTTTTTTTTTTTTTTTTTGAGACGGAGTCTCGCTCTGTCGCCCAGGCTGGAGTGCAGTGGCGCAATCTTGGCTCACTGCAAGCTCCGCCTCCTGGGTTCAAGCCATTCTCCTGCCTCAGCCACCAGAGTATCTGGGACTACAGGCACCCACCACCACGCCGGGCTAATTTTTTTTTTGTATTTTCGGTAGAGACGGGGTTTCACCCTGTTAGCCAGGATGGTCTCGATCTCCTGACCTGGTGATCCGCCCGCCTCGGCCTCCTAGAGTGCTGGGATTACAGGCGTGAGCCACCGCGCCCGGCCTGCACCTGTATCTTAATCTCTGGCTTTCATTCTGCCATTTTTTATACATATTTTTTTTTCTTAAATATTTAACCTTAGGAAAGTTGAGAATTATGCATCATTTCTCACAGAAGTTCAGAGAGGTTTTTTTTTCCCTGTTAAACAGTCTGTTTTTAGTGATTTCTCTATTGGCATGGTGAGGCAAGCCAGATTAATTCAGAGGATAATGTCTAATGGAATGTTTCAGAAAGTTATCTTATTTTTAATCTCTACTTTTCTGAATGAATAAAGAACCTGTGTATACTTATTTCATAGATTTCAGGTTAACTTGTTCAGAAAGGCCATTCTACTAAATCAATTTTGATTTTGATGAAAGTCCTCACTCTCTCTTTGTATTGGGCTCAGAGAGCACACTCTGTCTCTATATGAATATGGACAGTTGGCATTTGCCAACATGTATCTATTTTCTCTTGTTTATAGAAAAAGGTAAACTAAAAAGGGGGTTATAGAAGGTCAGCAAAGGATGGGTTTGAGATGTTTGGGTTGGTTAAGTGGGCATTTAGACAACAAGGCTTCTCCTTTGGCATGTTTAATGGGCATCCTTGCAGTTTAAGATGACGCTTTTAAATTACTTCTCTCCTAATGATGACTTGAGTCCTGCTATTCGGTGGGAGAGTCAATAAGATCCTGTAGGATCTTATTTGGAACTGACTTTGTTGATTTTAATTTTGTTCCTGCCTTTTTTTTTTTTTTTTTTTTGAGACGGAGTCTCGCTCTGTTGCCCAGGCTGGAGTACAGTGGCGTGATCTCGGCTCACCGCAAGCTCTGCCTTCTGGGTTCACGCCATTCTCCTGCCTAAGCCTCCCAAGTAGCTGGGACTACAGGTGCCCACCACCGTGCCCAGCTAATTTTTTGTATTTTTAGTAGAGAGGCAGTTTCACCGTGTTAGCCAGGATGGTCTTGATCTCCTGACCTCGTGATCCGCCAGCCTCGGCCTCCCAAAGTGCTGGGATTACAGGCATGAGCCACCGGGCCCTTCCCTGTTTCTGCTTATTTTTAAATTTTCTTCTTGTTTCCCTAGAAAGGAAAAATGATGCTTATTTAGTTTTAAATATTAAAAAATGTGCAAGTTGCTTTGCTATAATAAAACTAAATGCATACATACAAAAAATAAAATTATAGTTGATGTGGTAGCGTTTAGAATTCAAAATATAAATGCTTAGCATGAGGTAATCCTTTATCTTTCCACATTTTACCAGTTTGTAAGTTTGAGTGTTTATCTGATAAAATGTAATTCAAAAGCAAGAAGAATGTTGTGTTTTAGTCCTAGAGCAGGAGTCAGTGAACTTTTCTGTAAATGGCCAGATAGTATTTTTTAAGGCTTTGTGAGCCATAAGATCCTTGTTGCAGTAACTCAGCCCTGCCATTGTAGCACAAAAGTAGCCGTAAACAGTATGCAGATTGAAGGGGTGTAGCAGTGTCCCACTCAAATTAATTACAAAAAACAGGTAATGGGATGGTTTCTACTAGATTATGATCTTTTTTAAAAGATCTTAATAGTCTAAAAACATTTTATATGTATTTTGTTGGTTCATTCATCTACTAATGGACATTTAGATCATTTCCAAATGTAATTTTTTTTAATTCTTTGTTTTAGTTTCAAGAAATACGGGATCAACTTATAGCTACTATAAGATGTACTAAGGAGACGGAAGGCCATGTACACAAGTAAAATTTGAAGCAGCACACAAAATAACTTGAGTATTTATAAAGCAAAAGAGCACTGTAGTATGAAAATTGTATCAGTTATGATAATAAGTATGCCTTTGTGAAGCCAAAGAAGTTTCATTTGTAAGCTATGTTGAAATACATCATTTTTCTATATTATTCCTAAATTTTTCATATTATCAACAAAACGCAGGTAGAAAAATGACACAGTAGCCCAATCATCTACTTTTACAATTGCTAAGAATTTGTGTAATTATACCTTCAGAAGTTTATGTAGAATTTACATGATGTTAAAAAATTTATGTGTGAGAGTAATTATTTTAAAATGCACATTTTAGGCTTGAAGTAGAAAATGCCATGATGAGAAAAACTATTAAAAAACAGGATGACCAAATTGAGCGGCTTGAGAAAATCCTGCAGCGTTCAAGTTTGGTAAGCCAATCTCTTAATTTCTGTCATACTGAAAAGGAATTTTATTTTTCCAGTAGGACGGGTTAAATATCCCTTGTCCAAAATGCTTGGGACCAGAAGTAGATTTTTTTCAGATTTTGGAATATTTGTGTATACCTAATGAAATACCTTGGGGGTGGTACCTGAGTCTAAACATGAAATTCGTTTATGTTTCATATATAAGTTATGCACATAGCCTGAAGGTAATCCTCTATGATGTTCTACAGTAATTTTTTGCAGGTAACAAAGTTTTTACTGTTTTCACCGCAGCCTGTCACATGAGGTCAGGTGTGGAATGCTGCAGTTGTGGCGTCATGTCCGTGCTCAGAGAGTTTCAGATTGTAGAGCATTTTGGATTTCAGATTTTTAGATTAGGGATGATCAATCTACAGGACAGATGCTCCATGACTTACAGTGGGTTTACATGATAATGTCCCTTGTTTGACTGAAACATTATAAGTAATATTTGATTTATTTCAGATGCTGCCTGTGTTCAGGAAGTAGATGAAGGTATGTTGCCAAAATTTATGAATTAAATTCAAATCATTGATTTCTGAAATAAACGGTATTCCTCTCAATTGCTTGGTTAATAAATGCTACATTAAATATTTTTTCTTACACATATCCAGTGAAAGATGTGAAAACATAAACATTCACAGTGAAGAGTATACTTATGCCTTATTAATTCGTCATGTTCCATAGCTTTAAAAAAATCGTGAGAAGTCTGTGTATCCCTTTTTTTCTGGCCCTACACTTTTCTTCTGCCACCCCTATAGAACTGTCAGCCTGCTCACTGAAACTGTTCTCAGAAAACAAAGGCATCATCAACTTCTCAAGGTTTAAGGTAGTGATTTAAGGCAAACAGACCCCACACTCGTTGATAATAATTAGTTAAGCAATTACAGGTCACAAGCAGTCACTTGACCAGTGACATTTTAAATCTCCAGTCATTGACTTTGTTATTGGTTTACTTTTGCCCCTGGGAAAAGTTGAAAATTCCTTAGCATGGAATCAAAACTCCCACATCAGTGTGGTTCTTGTCAAGTTATTCAGCCTTATATTTCACCACTTACCACACTCTGCCCCTTTGTTCTAGCATCCAGCCAAACTAGACTACATGGAGTTCCACAGTGAGCATCCTCACCTCCAGCTCTTTGCATTTACTTCTTCCCTCTATTCGCCATGTGTTTTCCTTCTCCTTCAGATATTAACCTATGAATTGTCTCCACCAAAAAGCCTACAATACTGACACAAACCTGGGCTAGTATCCCTTCTGTGTTTTCCAGTAAGTGCTGTCTTATGCCTGTCATTGTATGTATGACTCTGTATGGGAATTGCCTGTTTGTTTTTTCAGATTATAGCATACAGTTGTTGAGGGGTGGACCGTATCATCTTTATCTTATAATTCCAGTGCTTGTCCTAGTACCTTAGCACATGGTTGCTGAATACACAAATGAAGAGTGAGAAATGCAGAAGCTCTGATACTTAACTGCCATGATAATGAATTTAGTGTGCAACTATGGGCAAATTACATTTAATAGTAATTGCATATTGTACTTATTTTTCATTCTTATTAACACTGATAAACGTTTCAACTCATACTGACTTTCTCTTAGTTAACTGTGAAATCATTTAGCTAAGGAATATAATTCTTTCTTTTTCATTCTGACTTCTTCTGAATTTAAATCCGGATCCTCTATAGCAGGGGTCCCCAACCCCCAGGCCACGGACAGGTCCATGACCTGTTAGGAGCCAGGCTACACGGCAGGAGGTGAGTGGCAGGCAAGCGAGTGAAGCTGCATCTGTATTTCCAGCCACTCCCTGTGGCTCACATTACCACCTGAGTTCTGCCTCCTGTCAGATCAGCAAAGGCATTAGATTCTCATAGGAGTGAAAACCCTATTGTGAATTGCACATTCAAGGGATCTAGGTCACATGCTCCTTATGAGACTCTAATGCCTGATGGTATGTCATCGTCTCCTGTCTCTTCAAGATGGGACCATCTAGTTGCAGAAAAACAAGCTCAGGACTCCCATTGATTCTACATTATGATGAGTCGTGTAATTATTTCATTATGTATTACAATGTAGTAATAATAGAAATAAAGTGCACAATAGATGTCATATGCTTGAATCATCATCCTGAAACCATCCCCCAAACCCCCATCTATGGAAAAATTATCTTTCACAAAACTGGTGCCTGGTGCCAAAAAAGTTGGGGACTGCTGCTCTATAGCTTCTGCACTAGAATCTACCAATGAGTAAACTCTAAATCAATAACTAGTTTTAAAAGCATAACAAGAATATGTGCTGGCTGGCTGCAGTGGCTTATGCCTGTTTTCTCAGCACTTTGGGAGGCCAGAGCGGATGGATCACTTGAGGCCAGGAGTTCAAGACCAGCCTGGACAATATGGTGGAACCCTGTCTCTACTAAAAATACAAAAATTAGCCGGGAGTGGTGGTGCATGCCTATAGTCTCAGCTACTCAGGAGGCTGAGGTGGGAGAATCACTTGAAACTGGGAGGCAGAGGTTTCAGTGAGCCAAGATCGTGCCACTGCACTCTAGCCTGAGCGACAGAGTGACTCCATCTCAAATGCAAAACAAAACAAAAAGAGTACGTGCTGACAAAACAAAATCTAAAAGATAAAATTGTATTACTAGACTGTTAACATATCTTGTTTCCCATTAAATGTGTGACATGCAAAGATGTTTATTAAATGAAAATATTTTTGGATCATGCATCAAATTCCACAGCCTCTATAGTTAGTGCCCAAGGAACTGTTTTCTTGACAACTTTGCTCTAGGAGTCGACAGGATTTTGTATTTTTGAGTGTGTTTAGACCACAGAAAACAAAGATGTAAGCATACAATGGGCCCACATTCAGAAGCTATCTCCTCAGGATCAGAGGCTGCATCCAGAGTGTGCATACGTGTGTTTGTCACAGATCCTCTACCAAGCTTAATGGAGAGAGAGTGGGAGATAAATGTCCATACTAATCTTCATCATGTAGTTAGAAAGAATTGAAACACTCATCCAGCCTTCTAACTTTTTAACTACATCTGGATTGTCTGGCTCCTACCTTAACCAATTTTTGGTTACCGGCAAGGCATGGCACATCCTAAGTTCCAGGGAGCCACAAAAAACAAAGACAACACTATAGCACACAAGGATTTGAGAGGTACCTGAAGATCTCTGGCTGGAAAGTTTGGTGAGATCCTTTTCCTACATGAGGCCAGTCTTATCAAATGCACAGGAGCCAACAGAGAGAGTCAAGGAAAAATGAAGAAACAAGGAAATACATTCAAAGTAAGAAAACAAGATAAATCTCCAGCACCTGAGTGAAGTGCAGATATGTAATTTATCTGATAGATATTTCCAAATAGTGGTCGTAACAATAATCACTGAGGTCAAGATAGCTTTGCAAGAACAAGCTGAGAACGTCAAGAAAAGGAAAAACGTTATACAATAATGTCAAACAAATCATAGATCTAAAGTGTACTGTAACTGAACTGAAAAAAATTTAATAGAGGTGTTCATTGACAGAATCTATCAGTGAGCTTTAAGACTGGTCACTGAAAATTATCTAATCTGAGGATCAGAAAAAAAAAAGATAATGCAAAAAGGATGAAGACAACTTTAGAGAGTTATGGGACACCGTCAAGCAGGACCACTCTCACATTATCGGCATGCCTGAAGGAGAAGAGAAGAAGAAAGGAACAGAAAAATATTTAAAGGAATAATGACATACTTATCAAGCATGGGGAAGAAAACAGAAAGCCTGGTCCAGAAAGCCCAAAGGAAACCAAATAAGGTGAATCCAGGGACTCACAACAAGATACACTATAATGAAATTGTCCAAAGTCAAAGACAAAAAGAGAGTGATATTGTTTGCAAACTTGTACCCTCCAAATACTGTGTCAAGATTTGATCCCCGATGTTGGAGGTGGGACCTAGTGGGAGGTGTTTGGGTCATGGTGGTTGATCTCTCCTGAATAGCTTTTTGCCCTGTTTTCACTAATGAGTGAGTTCACACTGTATTACATGAAAGATGGTTATTTAAAACAGTGTGGCACCCCTCCTCTCTCTTCCTACCTCTCTAGCCATGTGTGACATACCTGTTGTCTCTTCACCTTTAGCCACAAGTAAAAGCCTTTTGGGTCCCTGACCAGAAACTGTGTGGATGCCACTGCCATGCTTCTACAGCCTGCAAAACTGTAAGGCAAACAAACCTCTGTTCCTTATAAATTACCCAGTCTCAGGTATTTTTTTATAGCAACACAAAAGTTTGTGTTTTTCTGTGTTGCTCTTTTCTGTGTTATTCTGTGTTGCTAACAGAAATTAGCAACAAGGAGTGGGGTTTTGCTTTAAAAATACCTGATAATGCAGAATTTGCTTTGGAACTGGGTAATAGGCAAAGAAGACAGGAAGATGAGGAAATGTGTGGAACTTATTAGACCTTGGTTAAGTGGTTGACCAAAATGATAATAGGAATGTGAACAGTGAAGGCCATGCTGTTGAGGTACATAAAATACAAATTTCAAGAAGTGGCTGCACCATTTTGCATTCCCACAAGCAATGAATGAAGTTTCCTTTTGTTCCAGATCCTTGCCAGCACTTGATGTTGTCAGTCATTCTAGATTTTGGTTATTCTAATACGTGTGCAGTGGCATCTCATGGTTGCATTTCTCTGAGGAAATATTGTATGTAGCCTCATTACATATGTTTATTTTCCATTTGTATAATTTACTTGGTGAGGTACTTGTTAAGGTCTTTAGCTCATGTCTTTTACTGATCAGCTTTAAGAATACTAATATGTTTTGAATAATAGTTCTTAATCAGATATGTTTTGGCAAATATTTTTTCCATCTGTGGTTTTTCTTTTCTTTCAGTGTCTCTAATGGTGTAAAAATGTTACATTTTCATCAAGTCCAACTTATCAATTCTTTCTTCTATTGACTTCAACTTTGGTGTTTTTTCTAAAGGTCATCATTAAACCCAAGATAATCTGTATTTTCTTCTATATTATCTTCTATAAATTTTATGGGTTTTTGTGTATTTATGTTGATGATCCATTTTGAGTTAATTTTGTTGGGGGTGTAAGGTCTGTGATTTATTTATTTATTTTTTGCATGTGGATATCCAGGTATTCCAGAAGCCCTTCCTGAAAAAACTGTTTCATCATCATAATACCTTTACTTTTTTGACAAAAATTAATTGAATGCATTAATGTGTTTCTATTTCTGAACTCTCTATCTCATTTTATCCGTTTGTTCTTTCACTGATACCACACTGTCTCCATTACTGTAGCCTCACAGTCAGCCTTGAAATTGAGTAGTGTCTGTCCTCCAAGTTTGTTCTTCTCCTTCAATATGGTGTTAGCTATTCAAGGTCTTTTGCCTCTCCATATAAACATTTTCACTTAGATTTTTAATTGCATTGAATCTATACATTGGAAAGAACTGACATCTTAATAGCATTGAATCTTCTTATGAATATGATATGTATCTCTTTTTGCTTCATTCTTCTTTGCTTTCTTTCATCAGATATGGACATTTCTGGGATTACAGAGCCCCCTCTAAGCACAAGACAGTGAAGAATCCACATTCTTCAGCCAGAAAGTCACCTCTGAGAGCCAAATGTCTGACCATAGACAGGAGAGTCAGAGAACGATAAAGACATCTCGGGAAAATTGTAAAAATAATCAACAACCGTACGTGGATAACCCTTTCAAATTTCCCAAGGGCACCTGTCATTTCAGCCAATACTTGCCAACTTGTGCCAAGGATGCTGGCGCTCCCTGGGATGAGTTTCCCGGGGGAGGAGCTGGCCACCATCTTTACTGTTTGGGCGACACAGCCATTCCAGCCTGTGGGCTTTGGACAGTGCAAACTGATGAGGTAGAAGGGATCCCTGGCACAGCACAGCTGCTCTACCAAAATGTGCCCAGATTCTTTTTTTTTTTTTTTTTTTTTGAGAAGTCTTGCTCTGTCACCCAGGCTGGAGTACAGTGGCATGATCTCGGCTTACCGCACCTTTCACATCCTGGGTTCAAGCAATTCTCCTGCCTCAGCCTCCGAAATATCTGGGACTACGTGTGCCCATCACCACGCACAGCTAATTTTTTGTATTTTTAGTAGAGATGGGGTTTCACCATATTGGCCAGGCTGGTCTGGAACTCCTGACCTCAAGTGATCCGGCCTGCTGTGCCTCCCAAAGTGTTGGGATTACAAGCGTAAGCCACCGTGACCGGCCCCAGACAGATTCTTTAAGGGGATTCCCAATCTGTTCCTCCAAACCAGACACCCCGCCGGTGTCTCGGGCTGACAGAAATTTGCATTCTCCCTGGGAAGGAGTTCTGGAGTTCCTGTCCAGTGGGAATCCTTCCAACTGGGGCCTGGGGGAGAGGGTGGGGCCAACTTTGGAGAGTCCAAACCGACTGGGGGCAGAAGAGATCCCCCAGCACAGCACAACTGCTCTACCAAATAGTGGCCAGGCAGATTCTTTAAGCAGATCCCTGATTCTTTCCTCCTTACGGGGTAGAACCTCCCACCTGGGGCCCCCACCACCTTACCTGTGTTCTCAAGCTGACAGAGATTTAAATTTTCCCTGGGAAGAAGTTGTCGAGGTCCTGCCCAGTAAGGAGTAATGGGCAGGAACCTGGTAAAAGAATCTGCCTTCCAAGATTTTGTAGAGTAGCTGTGCTGTGCTGATGGATCCCTTTTGCCCCTGGTAGGTATGGATTCTCCAAAGCCTGCCGGCTGTAACAACTAAGTTGCACAAACAGCAAAGATGGCTCCTTGCTCCTGCCCATGGGAACTCATTCCAGGAATTCAAATCTCTGTCAGCCTGAGAACACCAGTATGGGTGGCTGGAGGCCCCAGCTGAAAGGACCCTCATTGGGCTGGACCTCCAGGCCTCCATGCCAGGGAGAACTCAAATCTCTGTCAGCCCGAGAACACTAGTGGGGGTGGCTGGAGGCCCCAGTTGGGAGTGTCCCTCGAGTTGTAGGAAGGACCTCCCTGCCCGCATCCCAAAGATAATTCAAGTCTCTGTCAGCCCCAGAACACCGGCGAGGGTGGCTGGAGTAGTCCGAGGTCCTCACCGAGCAGCCTGAGACCTCCATGCCAGGGGAGCAATTCACCTCTGTCAGCTCGAGCACACGTGGGTGGCTGAGTTCACCATTACAGGGACCTTGAGACCTCTCACCAGGGAGAAGCCTCACAAATGCCTGAGAACACTGCAAGGGCTGGGAGTGTCCCCTCAGCCAGACCGAGATCTCCACAATGAGAATAGTTCTCGTCAGCCCGAGAACAGGGGGGGTGGTTGACTCCAGTTAGGAGACTGAAAGCAAGGACCTCACCTTATACCAGGGAGCATCTCAAACAGCCTGAGAACACTGGTGGGCCAGTTGGGAGGTCCCTCACTGAGCACTACCTTCTGCCCGAGAACAGGGGCATGGGCCCCCAGGGTCCGTCACTGGCCAGACCTCGGTGATTGCTGGGAGAGCCCAAACCCTGTCAGCCCGGAGAACACTGGTGGGGTGGCTGGAGGCAGCTGGCGTCCCTCACTGAGCAGGACCTGAGACCTGAGCACCAGGGAGTACCCCTGTCAGCCCCAGAACACTGGGAGGGTGGCTGGGAGGCCCCAGTTGGGCGTGTCCTCGAGCAGAGCATCTTCACAGGGAGAACCCCGCCCCTGTCAGCCCGAGAACACTGGTGGCTGGAGGCCCCGGGGAGGTCCTCACTGGCCAGACCCGAGACCTCCAAGGGAGCACCAAACCCCTGTCAGCCCGAGAACACTGCAAGTGGCTGGGAGGTCCCTCACTGAGCAGGACTCCATCTTCCATGGAGACACCTCTGCCGAGAATACTGGTAGGAAGTCCAAAGGAGGTCCTCACTGTGGGATTTTGAGAGACTTTGATGTTAGAGAATTAATGCTGCCTGACAAGTGGGGAGTTCGTTAGAGACTCCTCACTTGAGGACCTCAAGACTCCATCTCAGAATTACCTGTCAGCTCAGAGAACACTGGTCTCTCGTTATGCAGGTCCTCACTGGGATTCCTGAGACCTCCATGCTCAGGGATAATCTCTGTCAGCTCCAGAACACTGGTAGGGGTGGCTGGAGGCCCTGGTTGGAAGGTCCTGCCCAGTGAGGAAGAATGCATTAGAGACCTTCTTAAAGAGCCAGTGTGGCCACATTTTGGTAGAGCACCTTGCTATGGCAACCCCGCCGGTGTTCTCAGGATGACAGATTTGGATTCTCCCTGGCATGGAGGTCTTGAGGTCCTGCCAAGTGAGGGACCTCCCAACTGGGGCCTCCAGCCAGCCCCACCAGTGTTCTGGGGCTGAGAGAGATTTGGATTCTCCCTGGCATGGAGGTCTCAAGGTCCTGCTCAGTGAGGGACCTCCCTATTGGGGCCTACACCCACTTCCACCAGTGTTCTGGGGCTGACAGAGATTTGAGTTCTCCCTGGCATGGAGGTGTTTAGGTCCCTACTTCAAAGTGAGGGACCTCCCAACCCGGGCCTCCAGCTACCCCCACCAGTGTTCTTGGGCTGACAGAGATTTGAGTTCTCCCTGGCATGGAGGTCTCGAGGTCCCGCCCCATGAGGGACCTCCCAACTGGGGGCCTGCCGCCACCCCCGCCAGTGTTCTGGGGCTGACAGAGATTTGAGTTCTCCCTGGCATGGAGATCTTTAGGCCCCGCCCAGTGAGGGACCTCCCAACCGGAGCCTCCAGCCACCCCCGCCGGTGTTCTTGGGCTGACAGAGATTTGAATTCTCCCAGGCATGGAGTTCTTGGGGTCCCACCCAGTGAGGGTTCTCCTAACTGGGGCCTCTGGCCACCCCTACCTGTGTTCTCAGGCTGACAGAGATTTGAATTCTCTCTGGCAGATAGTTATCGAGGTCTCACCCAATGAGGGTTCTTTTAGCTGGGGTCTGAAGCTACCCCCACCGGTGTTGTCAGGCTGACAGAGGTTTGAATTCTCCCTGGCATGGAGGTCTCCGGGTCTGGCCCAGTGAAGGACCTCCCTACTGGGGCCTCCAGCCACCCCCACCAGTGTTCTCGGGCTGACAGAGATTCGAATTCTCCCTGGCATGGAGGTCTCAAGGTCCTGCTCAGTGAGGGACCTCCCAACTGGGGCCTCCAGCCACCCCACCAGTGTTCTCGGGCTGACAGAGATTTTGAATTCTCCCTGGTATGGAGGTCTCAAGGTCCTGCTCAGTGAGGGACCTCCCAACTGGGGCCTCCAGCCACCCCCACCAGTGTTCTCGGGCTGACAGAGATTTGAATTCTCCCTGGCATGGAGGTCTCGGGGTCCCGGCCAGTGAAAGACCTTGGCCTTCAGCCACCCTCACTAGTGTTCTGGGGCTGACAGAGATTTGAATTCTCCCTGAAATGGAGGTCTTGAGGTCCTGCCCAGTGAGGGATCTCTCACCTGTGGCCTCCAGCTACCCCCACCCATGTTCTCGGGCTGACAGAGATCTGAATTCTCCCTGGCATGTAGTTCTCAAGGTCCTGCCCAATGAGGGTCCTTTTAGCTGGGGCCTCCAGTCACCCCAACTGGTGTTCTCAGGCTGACAGAGATTTGAATTCTCCCTGGCATGGAGATCTCGGGGTTTTGCCCAGTGAGGAACCTCCCAACCAGGGCCTCCAGCCACCCCCGCCAGTGTTCTCGGACTGATGGAGATTTGAATTCTCCCAGGCATGGCGTTCTTGGAGTCCCACCCGGTAAAGGTTCTCCTAACTGGGGCCTCTGGCCACCCCCACCTGTGTTCTCATGTTGAGGGAGATTTGAATTCTTCCTGGCATGGAGGTCTCCAGTTCCTGCCCCCGGTGAGGGTCTTTTCAACTTGGGCTTCCAGCCAACCCGCCCCCACCCCCAGTGTTCTCAGGCTGACAGAGATTTGAATTCTCCCTGGCATGGAGTTCTCAAGGTCGTGCCCAGTGAGGGTCCTTTTAGCTGGGGTCTCCAGCCAACCCCACTGGTGTTCTGGGGCTGACAGAGATTTGAATTCTCCCTGGCATGGAGGTATCAGGGTCCCGCCCAGTGAGGGACCTCCCAACGGGGAGCCTGCAGCCATCCCCGCCAGTGTTCTGAGGCTGACAAGAGATTTGAATTCTCCCTGGCATGGAAGTCTCGAGGTCCTGTCCAGTGAGGGACCTCCCAACCGGGGCCTCCAGCCAACCCTACTGGTATTCTCAGGCTGACAGACGTCTGAATTCTCCCTGGCATGTAGTTCTCAAAGTCCCACCCAATGAGGGTCCTTTTAGCTGGGGTCTCCAGCCACCCCCACCCATGTTCTCAGGCTGACAGAGATTTGAGTTCTCCCTTGCGTGGAGGTCTCAAGGTCCTGCCCAGTGAGAGACCTCTCAACTAAGGCCTGCAACCACCCCGCCAGTGTTCTGGGGTTGACAAAGATTTGAATTATCTCTGGCATGGAGGTCTTTAGGTCCTGCCCAGTGAGGGTTCTCCTAACTGGGGCCTCTAGCCACCCCCGGCCCCGGTGTTTTCTGGTTGACAGAGATTTGAATTCTTGCAGGCATGGAGTTCTTAAGGTCCCACCCAGTGAAGGTTCTCCTAACTGGGGCCTCCGGCCACCCCCACCTGTGTTCTCATGCTGACAGAGATTTGAATTCTTCCTGGCATGGAAGTCTCCAGTTCCTGCCCAGTGAGGGTCCTTTCAACTCGGGCCTCCAGCCACCACCCCCAGTGTCCTCAGGCTGCCAGAGATTTGAATTCTCCCTGGCATGGAGTTCTCAAGGTCCTGTCCGGTGAGGAATCACACCACTGGGACCTCCAGTCACTACTGCTAGTGTTCTTGGGCCCAAAGAGATTTGAATTCTTGGGATGAGATGGCCAAAGATGAGCTGCCATCTTTGCTGTTTGCACAACTTAGCCACTTGAGCCTGAGGGCTGTGTAGAATCCATACCTACCAGGGGCCGAAGGGATCTCCCAGCACAACATAGGTACTCTACAAAATCTTCGCCAGGCAGATTCTTTTAGCAGGTTCCTGACCCATTCCTTCTTAATTGGCAGGACCTCGACAACTCTCTCCAAGGGAGAATATAAATCTCTGTCAGCTCTAGAACTAAGGGGTGGAAGCCCCACTTAGGAGGTCTCATCCAGTGAGGAATGGATCGGTGATCTACTTAAAGAATTTTGCCATGATTTGGTAGAGCAGTTGTGCTGTTCTGGGGATTCCCTCCACCCTAGTCACTTTGGACTCTCCAAAGCCCACAGACTGGAACAGCTGAGTCACCCAAACAGCAAAGATGGCGGCTCCCTTCTCCCCCAGGGAACTCATCCCAGGGAGAATTCAAATCTCCGTCAGCCTGAGAGCACCTGCAGGAGTAGCTGCAGGCCCCATTTGGGAGGTCCTGCCCAGTGAGGAGGAATGGATTGGAGATCCACTTAAAGAGGCAGTCTGGCCACATTTTGGTAGAGCAGCTGTGTTGCGTGGGGGATCCCTTCTGCCCTCAGTTGGTTTGGGCTCTCAAAAGCCCACAGGCTGGAATGGCCAAGTTGCCCACACAACAAAGATGGTGGCCTGCCCTGTGCCCTAGGAACTCTGTCTCAGGTGGATAAAACACTGTTGCTTGTGGCTGGCTGGAGTTGTTTCCTTGATTATGTGGGTATTGCAAGCACCTGGTTGTTTCAGTTGAAGGTGCTGTATTGACTTGCCCCTTTCATTCCTCTCCATGAGAGCCATGCACCGTAGCTGCTTCTAGTCAGCCATCTTGGCCACACATCCCCATAATCATATTTTTTAAGTAAATAATTCTTTAAAACTCAAAAAAATTTCAACATTTAAAAAGCGTGGAGCTTTAGAAATGCCTAATTACGTCTTAAGTTTGAGACACGTAGCAGTTATGTACATTGTCAATTCCAGATTTTGCATCTTGTAAGGACTTAGATCTTATTCAGTCTTTATCTGCCTAAAATATCTTCACCTGTAAAATGAGTATAATGAAGTACTTTATAGAGTTGTAAGTGTTATATATAAAAATACAGCAGTGAGAGGGCTGTGGGCTGGTCAAGGTGGCTGAGTTGAAGCAGCTAGTGTATTTGGCTCTCACAGAGAGGAACACAAAGGGAGAGTCAATACTGTACTTTCAACTGAAACATCCAGGTACTCACATTGGGACTAACTAGGGAAACAACTTGACCCAAGGAGAATGAAGAAAAGAAAGGCAAAACAACAGTCCACCTGGGAGCAACACAGAGCCAGGGGAAACTCCCTCACCTAGGGAAGCAGTGAGTGAATGTGTGACCCTGGAAACCCATGCTTTTTCCATGGATCTTTGCAACCCTTGGGTCAGGAGATCTTCTCGTGAACCCGCTTTACCAGGGCCGTCAGTCTGACGGAGCTATGTGGAGTCTTGGCACAGGAGCCACTCAGGCACACATGGACACCTGGGAGCCTTAGGTACCTGGGCTTTCCTGCGAAAGTAGCTGCAACTCTGGCAAAGTGGGAGGTTAGACCCTTGTACATATCCCTAGGGAAGAGGCTGAATCCAGGGAGCTGAGCAGCAACAGCCTGCAGGCCCCACTTCCACAGCACCTCACAGGATAAGAGCAACTGGCTTGGAATTCCAGCCAGCCACCAGCAGCAGTGCTGAACCTCCCTGAGATGGAGCTCCTGAGAGAAGGGGCAGGCCACCATCTTTGCTGTTTTTGCAACTTAGCCACTTCAACCTTCAGTCTTTGAAGTGTCCAAGGAGATCAGGGGCTGATGTGGACCCTCGGCATAGCACAGCTGCTCTATAAAAATGTGGCCAGACTGCTTTTTAAGTGCTCTCCCAATGTCATTCCTCCTCACTGGGCAAAGCCTCCCAACTGGGGTCTCCAGCCACCTCCTACAGGTGTGTTTGGGCCAGTAACAGGTTCATTCATACCTCCCTAGGGCAAAGCTTCCAGAGGGAGTGATAGGCTTCCATCTTTGCTGTTTCACAGCCTTCGCTGATGATAACTTCAGGTACTGGAAAATCTGAGGCTACTAGAGACTGAAGTGGGCCCTGGGCATACTGCAGCAGCCCTGTGGAAAAGTGGCCAGACTGTTACCTGGGTTCCCATTCCTATATCTTCTCACTAGGCAAGTCTTGCAGGCCTGGACCTCTACCCACCCCCGTACCAGAGCTGTTGAGCCAGTAGCAACTCAGCCACTCCCTGGACAGAGCCTCCAAGGGCAACTGAAAGCCTTTCTGCCACTGCTTCTGCAGTGGAACAGTCCTTGCTACCCTCAGATTAATGAAAGAACTAACACCCTTTTCTACACCTTCAACAAGCTTTAGTTGACCCAAGGAGAGGAAGCCAGCCCATCTCCCATGGGTTCTACACACTCCCCACTGCTCATAAAAGACAGGGAACCCCTGGATTGGCCCCCACAGCACAAATTCTCCATCCTGGGCTGATTGCAATGAACAGTTGCTGACCTGTATCTCTCCAGGAGTGGAACCCTGAGGAGACAGACAGAAGACCCTTGGCCACAACCACTACTAATGTCCCTTCCTCTTCTGCCTCTAAGTTGGGGAAGAAATATAAACACTGAGATTGCCCCAGAGCTGCAGTGGGCAGCCTAGGAGCCAAGCCATGATCTACAGCCAGTAGTCAAGGGGAAGAGAAGCACATTTTCATATCATTGAGAGGGAAAATGGCTGCAACTGTGAGAAAACAGGGGAGCCACACATAACCAAGCAAGAGTCTACCAACTGATCAGTAAGCCCAAGTGCCACCTACTGGATCACATCCCAAAGCTTTAACGGCAAAAATACTGTACTAATATGCTCCCCTCTGAAATCAGAAATGAGAAGTCAGCTTCAAATAAAGACCCTGCACAAAGCCTCAGCCTGGTGAAAACACAAAAATAAGTTTACTGACTGTACTCAATCTACACTGCAATTAAAGGAAAACCCATCTGTGGAGATGAGAAGAAACCAATGCAAGAACTCCAGTAACTCAAATGACCTCAGTGTCATATGTCCTTCAAACAACCACACCAGTTCTCCAACAAGAGTTCTTAACCTGGATGAACTGTCTGGAATTACACAAATATAACTCAGAATATGGATAGGAACAAAAATCATCAAGACTCAGAAGAATGGTAAAACCCAATCCAAGGAAAATAATAACAACAATAAAGTGTTACAGGAGCTGAAGGACAAAGTAGCTGGTATAATAAATTAGAACCTAACAGATCTGAAAGAGCCGAATAACACAATACAAGAATTTCAAAATGCAATCACAAGTATTAACGCAGAAAAAATGAATCTGAGGAACAAATTTCAGAACTTGAAGATTGGTTCTCTAAGAGGGACAAAAATGAAAAAGAATGAACAAAACCTTCAAGGATATGGGATTATATAAAGAGGCCAATTCTACAAATCACTGGCATCTCTGAAAGGGAGGTGGAGAAATCAAACAACTTGGAAAACATATTTCAGGATATCACCTATGAAAGCTTCACTAACCTTGCTAGAAAGGCCAACAGTCAAATTCAGGAAATACAAAGAACTCCTACAAGCTTCTACACAAGAAGACCATCCTCAAGACACATAAGCGTCAGGTTTTCCAAGGTCAAAATGAGAGAAAGAATGTTAAAGGCAGCCAGAGAGAAAGGGCAGGCCATCTACAAAGGGAACCCCATTAGGCTAACAGCAGATCTCTCAGCTGAAATCCTATAAGCCAGAAGAGATTGGGGGACTATATTCAACATTATTAAAGAAAATCTTCAACCAAGAATTTCATATCCAGCTAAACTAAGCTTCCTAAGTGAAGGAGAAATGAGATCATTTACAGACAAGAAAAATCTGAGGTAATTCATTACCACCACATCTGCCTTACAAGAGATTTTAGAAAGGGATACTAGATACAGAAAGGAAAGACTACTACACGCTAATACAAAAACATACTTAAACACACAGACCAGCGACACTATAAAGCAACCACAAAAACAAGTCAGCATAATAACCAGCCAACAGCACAATGACAAGATCAAATCTACACAAATCAATACTAACCTTGAATGTAAATGGGCAAATGCCCCACTTAAAAGGAACAGAGTGGCAAGCTAGATTTAAAAAAAAAAAAGAGAGAGAGAGAGAGACACACACACACAATGGCATGTCGTTTTCAAGAGACCCATCTCACACATAATGACACTCATAGTCTCAAAATAAAGGGATGGAGAAAACTACCAGACGAATAGAAAACAGAAAAAAAGCAGAGGTTGCAATCCTAATTTCAGACAAAACAGATGTCAAATGAACAATAATTTTCCAAAAAGACAAGGGGGCAGGGACAAGATAGCCAACTAGAAGCAGCTGCAGTTCAAGGCTCCCACTGAGAAGAACTAAAACAGTGTGCAAATCCTGCACCAGCAACTGAAATATCCAGGTTCTACTATCAGGACTGACTAGGTGGTTGGCATGACCCATAGAGAGCAAGGAAAGACGGGCTGGTGCATTGGCCCACCTGGGAGCCACAGGGGGCAAGGGGAGCCCTCACCTTCAGCCAGCCAAGGGAGGCAGTGAGTGAGCATGCTACCCATCCTGGGAAACTGCTTTTTCCATGGATCTTTGCAATCCACAGATCAGAAGATCCCACTCATGAGACCATACCACCAGGGCCTTGGGTCCCAACCACAGAGCCATGCAGATTCTCAAGAGCCACTCAGCTGGAGTCTGCCTAAAACTATCGAGTTCCCAAGTTGGGGAGGGGTGGTCATCATCACTGGGGCTGCCTGCTGCCTAAACCCTCTTGAGTTCCCTGGTGGAGGGGGAGCAGTCATCACTGTGGCTTCTGGCTGCCTAATAAAACTGAGCTTCCCAAGAGAGGGGCATCATCATCACTGTGGCTGCCTGCTGCCTGAGGAAACTGAGTTCCTCCAGGAAGGGACAGCAGCCATCACTACAGCTGCTAGCTGCCTAAGACACTGAACTGGGGAGGAAGGGCAGCAGCCATTTCTACAGATCCAGGCCACTGTTTTTCCTTTGCTGATACCAGGGAGACTGGATGGCTTGATCTCAAGAAGTATTCCCCACAGTGCAGCATGCTGGCCGTGGCAGATCATAAGCCTGATTGCCTCTTTAGGCTGACCCTGACCCATCCTTCCTCACTGGGTGGGGTCTCTCTGTAGGAACTCCAGCAACTCCAGCCAGGGAATTAGGGAGAGAACTCTGATCTCTCTAGGTCTGAGCCTCTGGGGGGAAGGGTGGCTGTTGTCTCCACAAACCAGAAGACTTATTCTTTCCACCTACTCGCTCTGAGGAATCCAGGCAGCCCAGATGGGTGGGATTTCTTCCAGCACAGCATACCCCCTTCACAAAAGGACAACCAAAGTGTTTCATTAAGTGGGTCCTGGATCCTGTGACCCCCAGCTGGATGAGACACCCCAATGGGTCACCAGACTCTTATAGAGGAGCATTTCTACTGCCATCAGGTGGGTGCCCCTCAAGGACAGAGATCACAGAGGAAGGAATGGGATCCCATCTTTGCTGTTCTCCAGCCTTCTCTGGTGACATCTCCAGGTGTGGGAAGGACCCAGATAAATAGGGCCTGAAGTGAATCCCCAGCAAACCACAGCAGCCCTACAGAAGAGGTACCTGACTGTTGAAAACAGAAAGCACCAACAACATCAACCAAAAAGTCCCCACAAAAGCCTCATCTAAAGGTCAGCAGCCTCAAAGATCAAAATGAGACAAACTCATGAAGATGAGAAAGGAATGAAAAACCCTTCAAAACTCAAAAGGCCAGAGTGGCTCATTTACTCCAAATGATCACAACACCTCTACAGTAAGGGCACAGTGCTGGGTGGAGGCTGAGATGGATGAATTGACAGAAGCAGGCTTCAGAAGGTGGGTAATAGCAAACTTCACTGAGCTAAAGGAGCATGTTCTAACCCAACACATTGGAAAGAATCCCAGAGCTTAAAGATTGGTTCTCTAAAATAAGACAGCCAAAAATAAAAAAGAATAAAAGGGAAGGAACAAAACGTCCAATAAGTATGGCATTATATATAGAGGCCAATTCTACAAATCACTGGCATCACTGGAAGGGGGGTGGAAAAATCAATGCATTGGGTTAGAACATGCTCCTTTAGCTCTGTGAAGTTTGTTATTATCCACCTTCCGAACACTACTTCTGTCAGCAGAGGAGCTAAGAACCATGACAAAAGGTTACAGAAGATGCTAACTAGAATAACCAGTTTATAGAGGAACATAAATGACCTGAGTCAGCTGTAAAGCACATGAGGAGAACTTTGTGATGCAAACACAAGTATCAGCAGCTGAGTCACTCAAGCAGAAGAAAGAATATCAGAGCTTGAAGACTATTTTGCCAAAATAAGGCAGGCAGACAAGATTAGAGAAAAAAGAATGAAAAGGAATGAACAAAACCTCAAAGAACTGTGGTACTATGTAAAAGACCAAACCTGTGACTGATTGGACTACCTGAAAGAGACAAGGAGAATGGAGCCAAGTTGGGAAAACACACTTCAAGATATCGTCCAGGAGAGCTTCCCCAACCTAGCAAGACAGGCCAACATTCAAATTCAGGAAATCCAGAGAACTCCAGTAAGATACTCCACAAGATGATCAACCCTCAAGACACATAGTCATCAGATTCTCCAAGATCAAAATGAAGGAAAAAATGTTAAAGGCAGCCAGAGACAAAGGGCAGGTCACCTACAAAGGGAAGCCCATCAGACTAACAGTGGGCCTCTCAGCAGAAACCCTACAAGCCAGAAGAGAGTTGCATCCAATAGTCAACATTCTTAGAGAAAAGAATTTCCAACCTAGAATTTCATATCTGGCCAAACTAACCTTCATACGTAAAGGAAAAATCCTTTCCAGACAAGCAAATGCTGAGGGAATTTATCACCACCAGGCCTGCCTTGCAAAACCTCCTGAAGGAAGCACTAAAGATGGAAAGGAAAAACTGGTGCCAGCCACTGCAAAAATGTACTGAAGTACAAAGACCAATGACACTATGAAGAAACTGCATCAACTAGTGAGCAAAATAACCAGCTAGCATCATGGTGACAGGATCAAATTCAAACATAACAATATTAACCTTAAGTGTCAATGGGCTAAATGCCCCAATTAAAAGACACAGACCAGCAAATTGGATATGAAGAGTCAAGACTCAAGTGTGCTGTATTCAAGGTTCCTATCTCATGTGCAAAGACACACGTAGGTTCAAAGGGATGGAGGAAAATTTACCAAGCAAATGGAAAGCAGAAAAAAGCAGTGGTTGCAGTCCTAGTTTCTGACAAAACAGATTTGAATCAACAAAGATAAAAAAAGACAAAGAAGAGCATCACATAATGGTAAAGGAATCAACAAGAAGAGCTAACTATCCTAAATATGTATGCACCTGGTACAGGAGAACCCAGATTCATAAAACAAGTTCTTAGAGACCTACAAAGAGACTCAGGCACCCACACAACAGTAGCAGGAGACATTAACACCCCATTGTCAATATTGGATCATCTAGACACAAAATTAACAAGAAAGGACTTGAACACAACTCTGGATCAAGTGAATCTCATAGATATCTACAGAACTCTCCACCACAAAACAGCAGACTATATATTATTCTCAGTGGCATATGACATTGACTCTAAAATTGATCACAAAATTGGAATTAAAACACTCCTCAGCAATTGCCAAAGAACTGAAATCACGGCAGTCTCTCAGACCACAGTGCAATCAAATTAGAACTCAAGATTAAGAAACTCAAAACCACACAACTACATGGAAATTGAACAACCTGCTCCTGAGTGACTTCTGGGTAAATAATGAAATTAAGGCAGAAATCAAGAAGTTCTTTGAAACCAATGAGAACAAAGAGACAATGTACCAGAATCTCTGGGAGACAACTAAAGCAGTGTTAAGAGGCAAATTTATAGCACTAAATGCCCACATCATAAAGCTGGAAATATCTCAAATCGACACCCTAACATCATAACTAAAAGAACTAGAGAAGCAAGAGCAAACAAATCCAAAAGCTAGCAGAAGAGAAAATAAATGATTAAAATCAGAGTGGAACTGAAGGAGATAGAGGTATGAAAAATCCTTCAAAAAAAAAAAAAGAAGAGAAAGAAAGAAAGAAAGAAAGAAGAGAAAGAAAGAAAGAAAGAAAGAAAGAAAGAAAGAAAGAAAGAAAGAAAGAAAAAGTTCAAATAGGAGAGAAAATCAAATTGTCTCTGTTTGCAGGCAATGTGATTCTATATCTAGAAAACCACATCATCGCAGCCCAAAAACTCCTTAAGCTGATAAGCAAGTTCAGCAAAGTCTGAGGATACAAAATCAATGTGCAAAAATCACAAGCATTCTTATACACCAGCAATAGCCAATATTCTTCAATTCCTATACACCAACAATAGACAAGAAAGCCAAATCATGAATGAACTCCCTTTCGCAATTGTTACAAAGAGAGTAAAATACCTAGGAATACTGCTAACGAGGGGTGTGAAGGACCTCTTCAAGGGGAACTACAAGCCACTGCTCAAGAATATAAGAGAGGACACAAACAAATGGAAAAACATTCCATGCTCATGGGTAGGAAGAATAAATCTCTTGAAAATAGCCATACTACCCAAAGTAATTTATAGATTCAATGCTATTCACATCAAACTACCACTGACATTCTTCACAGAATTTAAAAAAAAAAAAAAACTACTTTAAATTTCATATGCAACCAAAAAAGAGACTGAATAGTCAAGACAATCCTAAGCCTATTTATTTATTTTGAGACAAAGTCTCACTCTGTCACCAGGCTGGAGTGCAGTCACATGATCTCAGCGCATTGCAACCTCTGCCTCCCGGATTCAAGCGATTCTTCTGCCTCAGTCTCCCAAAGTACTGAGATTATAGACGTGAGCCACCACACTTGGCCAGGATTCCCTATTTAAATGGTTCTGGGAAAATTGACTAGTCATATGCAGAAAACTGAAACTGGACCTCATCCTTACACTTTATGCAAAAATTAAGATGGATTAAAAACTTAAATGTAAAACCCCAAACTGTAAAAAAAAACCCTAGAAGAAAATCTAGGAAGTTCCATTCAGGACATAGGCATGGGCAAAGATTTTATGATGAAATCATCAAAAGCAATTGCAACAAGAGCAAAAACTGACAAATGGGATCTAATTAAACTTAAGCACTTCTGCCCAGGGAAAGAAACTATCATCAGAGTGAACAAGCAGCCTACAGAATGGGAGAATATTTTTGGAATCTATCAATCTGACAAAGGTCTAATATCCAGAATCCACAAGGAACTTAAACAAATTTACAAGAAAAGAACAAACAACCCCATCAAAACATGGGTAAAGGACACGAACAGACATTCTGAAAAGAAGACATTTATGCATCCAACAAACATATGAAAAAAAAGCTCAACCTCAGTAGCGTTTATTAGAGAAACGCAAATCAAAACCACAATGAGATACCATCTCACGCCCGTCAGAATGGCAATTATTAAAAAGTCAAGAAACAACAGACGCTAGAGAGGCTGTGGAGAAATAGGAACACTTTCATGCTGTTGGTGGGAATGTAAACTAGTTCAACCATTGTAGAAGACGGTGTGGCAATTCCTGAAGGCTCTAGAAGCAGAAATACCATTTGGCCCAGCAATCCCATTACTAGGTTTATATCCAAAGAAATAGAAATCGTTCTGTTTTAAAGATACCTGCACACTTATGTTTATTGCAGCACTATTCACAACAGCAAAGACATGGAATCAACCCAAACTTCCATCAACGATAGACTGGATAAAGAAAATGTGATACATATACACCATGGAATACTATACAGCCATAAAAAGAAATGAGGTCATGTCTTTTGCAGGGACATGGATGAAGCTGGAAGCCATAATCTTCAACAAATTAACACAGGAACAGAAAACCAAACACCACATGTTCTCATAAGTGGAAACCAAACAATGAGAACACATGGACACAGGGAGGGGAAGAATACACACTGGAGCCTGTTGGGAAGGTGGGGGAGAGGAGAGCATTAAGAGAAATAGCTAATGCATGTGGTGCTTAATACCTAGGTGATAGATTGATAGGTGCAGCAAACCACCATGGCACATGTTTAACTATGTAACAAACCTGCACATCCTGTACATGTATCCCAGAACTTAAAATAGAAAAGACAAAGAAGGATATTACATAATGGCAAAGGCTTCAATTCAACAAGAAGACCTAACTCTCCTAAATATATATTCATCCAACACAGGAGCACCCAGATTCATAAATAAAGTTCTTAGAGACCTACAAAGTA
The DNA here is from genome assembly GCF_008728515.1 of Papio anubis. Classification (NCBI taxonomy): domain Eukaryota; kingdom Metazoa; phylum Chordata; class Mammalia; order Primates; family Cercopithecidae; genus Papio; species Papio anubis. The sequence goes on from NC_044989.1 coordinate 89,664,158, forward strand.
TGTTTCACAGTAATAGTGGGAGATTTCCACACTCCAGTGACAGTATTAGACATGTCATTGAGGCAAAAAATTAACAAAGATATTCAGGAGCTGAACTCAACATTGGATCAAATGGATCTGATAGGCCTTTATGGAAATCTCCACTCAAAAACAACAGAATATGCATTCCTCTCATCATCATATGCCACATACTCTAAAATCACTCACATAATTGGACATAAAGCAATCCTCAGCAAATGCAAAACAACTGAAATCATATCAAACACACACTCAGATCACAGTGCAATAAAAATAGAAGTCAAGACTAATAAAATTGCTGAAAATCATGCAATTACATGGAAATCAAACAACATACTCCTGAATGACTTTTTAGTAAATAATGAAATTAAAGCAGAAATCAAGAAGTTCTTTGAAAATAATGAGAACAAAGTTACATACTAGAGCTTCTGGACAAAGCTAAGGCAATGTTAGGAGGGGGAATTTATAGCACTAAATCCCACATCAAAAAGTTAGGAAGAACTCAAATTAATAACCTAACATCTCAACTGAAAGAGTTAGAGAAGCAAAACAAAATCCCAAAACTAGAGGAAGACAAGAAATAACCAAAAATCCGAACTGAACTGAAGGAAACTGAGACATGAAAAAACAAAACAAAACAGAAAAACCATTCAAAAGATCTACGAATTCAGGGTAGGTTTCTTGAAAATATTAATAAGAAAGTCTGATGATTCAAATAAACACAATTAGAAATGACAAAGGGAATGTTACCACTGACCCCACAGAAATAGAAACAACCATCAGAAACTACTGCAAACACTTCTATGCATACGAACTAGAAAAATTCAAAGAGATAGATAAATTCCTGGACAAATACACCCTCCCACAACTCAGCCAGGAAGAAATTGATGTGCTGAACAGACCAATAGAAAGCTCCGAAATTGAATCAGTAATAAATAACCTACCAACCAAAAAAGCTCAGGACGTGATGGATTCCCAGCCATATTCTACGAGAAGTACAAAGAAGAGCTGGTGCCATTTTTACAGGAACTATTTGAAAATATTGAGGAGGAACTCCTCCCCAGCTCATTCTGTGAGGCCAACATCATCTTGATACCAAAATCTAGCAGAGACACACCACAAAAAAAGACTTCAGGACAATACCCTCGACGAACATCAATGCAAAAATCCTCAACAAAATACTGGCAAACCAAATCCAGCAGCACATCAAAAAGTTAATCCATCATGATCAAGTATGCTTCATCCCCAGGATGCAAGGTTGCCTCAACATACACAAATCAATTAATCTGATTCATCACATAAACAAAACTAAAGATATAAACCACTTGATTATCTCAACATATGCAGAAAATGCTTTCTTTTTTTTATTATACTTTAAGTTCTAGGGTACATATGCACAACATGCAGGTTTGTTACATATGTATACATGTGTCATGTTGGTGTGCTGCACCCATTAACTCATCGTTTACATTAGGTATATCTCCTAATGCTATCCCTCCCCACTTCCCCCTCCCCACAAAAGGCCCTAGTGTGTGATGTTCCCCTTCCTGTGTTCAAGTGATCTCATTGTTCAATTCCCACCTATGAGTGAGAACGTGCGGTGTTTGCTTTTCTGTTCTTGTGATAGTTTGCTGAGAATGATGGTTTCCAGCTGCATCCATGTCCCTACAAAGGACATAAACTCATCCTTTTTTATGGCTGCATAGTATTCCATAGTGTATATGTGCCACATTTTCTTAATCCAGTCTATCACTGATGAACATTTGGGTTGATTCTAACTCTTTGCTATTGTGAATAGTGCCACAATAAACATACGTGTGCATGTGTCCTTATAGCAGCATGATTTATAATCCTTTGGGTATATACCCAGTAATGGGATGGCTGTGTCAAATGGTATTTCTAGTTGTAGATCCTTGAGGAATCGCCACACTGTTTTCCACAATGGCTGAACTAGTTTACAGTCCCACCAACAATGTAAAAGTGTTCCTATTTCTCCACATCCTCTCCAGCATCTGTTGTTTCCTGACTTTTTAATGATAGCCATTCTAACTGGTGTGAGATGGTATCTCATTGTGATTTTGATTTGCATTTCTCTGATGGCCAGTGATGATGAGTATTTTTTCATGTGTCTGTTGGCTGCATAAATGTCTTATTTTGAGAAGTGTCTGTTCATATCCTTTGCCCACTTTTTGATGGGGTTGTTTGTTTTTTTCTTGTAAATTTGTTTTGAATTCTTTGTAGGTTCTGGATATTAGCCCTTTGTCAGATGAGTAGATTGCAAAAATTTTCTCCCATTCTGTAGGTTGCCTGTTCACTCTGATGGTAGTTTCTTTTGCTGTGCAGAAGCTCTTTAGTTTAATTGGATCCCATTTGTCAATTTTGGCTTTTGTTGCCGTTGCTTTTGGTGTTTTAGACATGAAGTACTTGCCCATGCCTATGTCCTGAATGATATTACCTAGGTTTTCGTCTAAGGTTTTTATGGTTTTAGGTCTAACATTTAAGTCTCTAATCCATCTTGAATTAATTTTTGTATAAGGAGTAAGAAAAGGATCCAGTTTCAGCTTTCTACTTATGGCTAACCAATTTTCCCAGCACCATTTATTAAATAGGGAATCCTTTCCCCATTTCTTGTTTTTGTCAGGTTTGCCAAAGATCAGATGGCTGTAGATGTGTGGTATTATTTCTGAGGGCTCTGTTCTGTCCCATTGGTCTATATTTCTGTTTTGATGCCAGTACCATGCTGTTTTGGTTACTGTAGCCTTGTAGTATAGTTTGAAGTCAGGTAGTGTGATGCCTCCAGCTTTGTTCTTTTGGCTTAGGATTGTCTTGGCAATGTGGTCTCTTTTTTGGTTCCATATGAACTTTAAAGTAGTTTTTTCCAATTCTGTGAAGAAAGTCATTGGTAGCTTAATGGGAATGGCATTGAATCTATAAATTACCTTGGGCAGTATGGCCATTTTCACAATATTGATTCTTCCTATCCATGAGCATGGTATGTTCTTCCATTTGTTTGTGTCCTCTTTTATTTCACTGAGCAGTGGTTTGTAGTTCTCCTTGAAGAGGTCCTTTACATCCCTTGTAAGTTGGATTCCTAGGTATTTTATTCTCTTTGAAGCTATTGTGAATGGAAGTTCATTCATGATTTGGCTCTCTGTTTGTCTGTTACTGGTGTGTAAGAATGCTTGTGATTTTTGTACATTGATTTTGTATCCTGAGACTTTGCTGAAGTTGCTTATCAGCTTAAGGAGATTTTGGGCTGAGACAATGGGGTTTTCTAAATATACAATCATGTCATCTGCAAACAGGGACAATTTGACTTCTTCTTTTCCTAACTGAATACCCTTGATTTCTTTCTCTTGCCTGATTGCCCTAGCCAGAACTTCCACCACTATGTTGAATAGGAGTGGTGAGAGAGGGCATCCCTATCTTATGCCAGTTTTCAAAGGGAATGCTTCCTGTTTTTGCCCATTCAGTATGATATTGGCTGTGGGTTTGTCATAAATAGCTCTTATGATTTTGAGATACGTTCCATCAATACCGAATTTATTGAGCGTTTTTAGCATGAAGGGCTGTTGAATTTTGTCAAAGGCCTTTTCTGCCTCTATTGAGATAATCATGTGGTTTTTGTCTTTGATTCTGTTTATATGCTGGATTACGTTTATTGATTTGTGTATGTTGAACCAGCCTTGCATCCCAGGGATGAAGCCCACTTGATCATGGTGGTTACGCTTTTTGATGTGCTGCTGGATTCGGTTTGCCAGTATTTTATTGAGGATTTTTGCATCGATGTTCTGTTCTTTTACATTTGCTGAGGAGTGCTTTACTTCCAACTATGTGGTTAATTTTGGAATAAGTGCGATGTGGTGTTGAGAAGAATGTATATTGTGTTGATTTGGAGTGAAGAGTTCTGTAGATGTCTATTAGGTCCGCTTGGTGCAGAGTTGAGTTCAATTCCTGGATATCCTTGTTAACTTTTTGTCTTATTGATCTGTCTAATGTTGACAGTGGGATGTTAAAGTCTCCCATTATTATTGTATGGGAGTCTAAGTCTCTTTGTAAGTCTCTAAGGACTTGCTTTATGAATCTGGGTGCTCCTGTATTGGGTGCATATATATTTAGGATAGTTAGCTCTTCTTGTTGAATTGATCCCTTTACCATTATGTAATGGCCTTCTTTGTCTATGATCTTTGATGGTTTAAAGTCTGTTTTATCAGAGACTAGGATTGCAACCCCTGCCTTTTTTTGTTTTCCATTTACTTGGTAGATCTAGAAAAGGCTTTCAATAAAATTCAATGCCTCTCCATATTAAAAACTCCAAAAAATCTGAGTATTGAAGAAACATAACTCAAAATGATGAGCTGTTTTTGTACCAGTATCATGCTGTTTTGGTTACTGTAGCCCTGTAGTGTAGTTTGAAGTTGGGTAACGTGATGCCTCCAGCTTCGTTGTTTTTGCTGAGGATTGCTTGGCTATTAGAGCTCTTTTTTTGGTTCCGCATGAATTTTGAAATAGTTTGCTCTAGTTCTGTGAGGAATGCGATTGGTAGTTTAATAGGGATAGCTTGCATCTGTAAATTACTTTGGGCAGTATAGCCATTTTAATGACATTAATTTTTCGTATCCGTGAGAATGAAATGTTTTTCCATTTGTTTATGTCTTCTCTGATTTCTTTGAGCAGTGTTTTGTAATTCTCCTAGAGATCTCCTAGAGATCTTTCACCTCCCTGGTTAGCTGTATTCCTAGGTATTTTTGTTTTTCTGTGTGTAGCAATTATGAATGGGATTGTGTTCTTCATTTGACTCTCTTCTTGACTTGATGTATAGGACTTCTAGTAATTTTCACACATTGATTTTGTATGCTAAGATTTTGCTACAGTTTATCAGCAGAAGCAGCTTTGGGGCCAAGACTGTGGGGTTTTCTGGACATGGAATCATGTCATCTGTAAACAGAGACAGTTTGATTTCCTATCTATTCCTCTCTTCCTTCCTCTATTTGGATGCCCTTCCAGTTTTGCACATTCAGTGTAATGTTGGCTGTGGGTTTGTCATGGCTAGCTCTCATCATTTTGGCACTTCTGACTAGAAGGGCAAGAGGGGCCAGTGTTGTTGTTCCCTGAAAGGTAAGTGCAGCCCACAATTACAAATGTAGTGAAGAAGAAGATACATGCATATGTGTAGGTAAATATAATTGAGATATATTTAGCAGACATAATCAATAGAGTTGATGAGTGACTGACTGGATGTGTGGGGAATTTATATCACTCCCAGGTTTTTGACTTGGGCAACTGGCCACTCACGAAGGAAAAAGAGGATCCAAGGAGAGGAACTTGTCTGAGGACTGGGGTAGGGCTGAACAGCTGCATTTGAGACTAGTGGAGGGTGGGCTGGGCATGGGATGCACAAATGGAAATTCCACTGGGTCTGCAGCTCACACATGTGCATGACCAGCATAAAGATAGAGAGGCCCCAACACTGCTGAGAAACTGTAATTCCCTGGTGATGGTGTCAGCTGAGAAGGGAAGGAAGCCCATTGGAGGACACCGATCATTTGAGGACACTGAAGAAGGAGTGAGCAGACAAAAAGGAGCCCACAGAAGACAGGGAAGAAACAACTAGAGGGAGAAGCCAAGGCAAGCGTGCGTGGTGACATATAGGAACTGAGGGAGAGGACATTTCAAGATGGAGGGGATGTCATACAACAGGACTATGCAATGGTTTTTGACTGTGTCCACAGGAAGTCACAACAGGCAAGGGAAAGAAACCAGAACCCTGTCATGGAGTTAAGGAGTGAGTCAGAGAGGAGATGGGTAGGGACAGTGAGGTAAGACCTCTTTTTAAGGAAGTTTGGCTGAAGGATAGACTAGCTGGACACATGCTGGGTGTGTGGGGTAGAGGGAGGAATGATGCTGGGTAGGAGAGCCTTGAGCCTGTGAGAAGAATCTCCTAGAACAGAGAAGCTGAAGTTAAAGTTGTGGGAGAGAGTGGGGATAACTGAGTGACAGATAATCAGTGGCCTTTGCCAAGAGCACAGCCCTCTTTCACTGTCACAGAGAGGAAGGACAAAACAATTGGTGTTCAAGAGTTGGTTTGTAGCACAATATTTTAACTATGTCCTTTAAAAAGTTTATCCACAGACACTACCCAAAGCAGTCCTTCACTACAGTGGCAGACGGACCTGAACATTTTCACCTGAAGCAGCAGAGGGAACCGCAGAGTCAGGTAATTTCTAGAAGGCTTGCTTTGTTAGACTGATACTAAAGATTATTCATGAGGCCAGTCTTCTGAGATTTCTGTCATTTCTGTCATGCCAGGTCACCAACCAGTAAGGAGGCTAAAAGCAGGCCTCTTTGGGGATTCCAGATGGAAGTGTTAGACATCTGTAGTATTCCTGGTCTCGAATCATCCTGATATTCTTCATTTTGTTATTCACATTGGACTACGGCAAGGAAGTGAGTTCTGGTCCGAGTCAATGTTTCCCAATAATGTTGATTTATTTGGTTCTAAATATTTAAACGCATTTTATAAATAGCTTTTCCACACCACATATATAGGGAAAAGCCAGGAGTTAACTTGGGCCAGCAGCACTGTATGCGGGGCTAACACCTTGTCTGTGTATCTCACACCAACCCTAAGCTTTTTTTCCTTCCTGTCACTTTACTCATCTTTCTTTCACATGAAATAATGTTCATTTTCTTTGAAAATGAGCTCATTTCCTTGTTTTCTTTCCATATTTCAGCAAGAACAAAGATCACCACAACTGGCCCCCCTTCAACTATGCTAGATGGCAACTTGCCTTCAGTATGATGAAACACATTGGTTAAGACGGGTTGTGCATGCCAGGACTTTCTACAAGGACACCCAATCTCCTTAATAAACATGAGATGTTCTCTTTCCAGAAGTTCTCTTGCCTGACACAGCACAGGAAGATGCTGAAGGGCCACACAGTGGTCCATTGGTCAGTGGTGACGTAAGGGGGTCAGAAGGGAGGAGTGAGGAGAAGCAGGGAAGACTGGGTGGTTGTAGGTCTCCTTCATCTGTTCATTGGCTGTGGCATTAGGCCAGCTACTCTTTGCACTTCTGTAAAGTGAGACGGTCGATCTTGTCTACCTCTCCAGAGGATGGCTGCAAGTGTCAAATGTGGGGTAGTTAGGTGGGAGGGCATTTCAAAAAGTTAAAAAATGTGATTTTGGAGGCTTGTTATGTTGATGATTATTATAATCCCTGAGAATTCCTAGTATAAAAAAGGGAAAAGAAGATAATCTGTGAAAGAAGTAAGTGTCCAGTTACTAGTCTTTGAAAAGTGTCAGTCTGTAGCTCTTCTTAATGAGAATAGGCAGCTTTCAGTTGCCCAGGGTCAGATTTCCTTAGTGGTGTATCTAATCACAGGAAAAATTGTGGTTCCCTCCAGTCTCTTTCTGGGGGACTAGAGCCCACTTCTCATTTCATTTAATTAGCGGAAATATAACTCAAAGTAGAATTTACTGTTAACAATGCCACAGAAACATGGTTGGAAACTATTTTTTGGTTTGTGTAAAATGCGGTTTTTATGTGCTTATAATGGTTCCAAAAATTGGGTGCTGGCCAAAGAGAGATACTGTTACAGAAGCCAGCAAGAAGACCTCTGTTCATTCACACCCCGGGCGTATCAGGAATTGACTCCAGTGTGTGCAAATCCCATTTGCCTGTCTTCTCAAGTTAGGGTTAATTGGATAATTCTGGAGAAGTACACACTGAAAACTATAACTAAGCCGAGCAATTAAATACTAGTTTCCTGCCTATTACATGCCTTTGTACCATGCAAAAGAGCTCACAGGGCCTCTGAGGAAAGATCACTAACACACACCTCAAATAACTATGTCTGATTTCCTGGAAGGACTCAGAAAGGGAACGATGACTGTGGATTGGACTGGATAGTGCCTCATGCTGGAGGTGGGGTTTGAATGGAGCCTTGAAGGTTGAGAAAAAGTGATATAAACACTGGCTCCTTCCTTTTGAAAGCACATGACACTCTTTGGGCTTAGTGGTTATAGATACCTTTAGCACAGCCCAGGAGCAAGCATTCATTGTCTACCTATCATATGCTTGACTTTGGAAATGCAAATAAAAAAGGAGGTCACTGTTTTATGAAAGGATGATTTTATTCTACCTGATGTAGTCAGCTGCAAGCTTCAGAAGGCAGCACATACAATAATTATGGGCTGGTGAGATGAGAGCTAATGAAGAGATGTACAAAGTGCCATGGGATCACCAAGCAGTGGTCAGGTGAAGGCATCTGATTTTCTTTAAGATCTTGCTCAAATGTCATCTCCTCTAGAAGAAGATGTAGGGTTTCACTAGGCAGACAACATGGGGAAATTCATCTCAGTTCAAGAAACAGGTATTGATTATCTAATACGTTCAAGCAGTTGTGCACTGAGGCTAGAAAAACATCATCATCATCATCATCATCATCATCATCAACAACCACAACAATCTTGCTGTATTCCAGGCACATAATTTTACATGTATTATCTCATTTAATCTCAAACAAATCTATGACATAGGTGTTTATTATTGTCCCTATTTAGATGAAACATTTAACCTTCAGAGAATTTAAATGAATTGCACTTGCAAGCTTAGCAGGTGAGGAATCAAATTTGGAATAGGACCTAGATCAGTGATCCCCTAGATCCACAATCTTGACCAGTACCCTGTTCTCTTTGCTTAGAGAGCACTGAGAGAAAATCTGTAAGCAAATAATCACAAAACAAGGGATGATGCAATATACGTAAAGGTAGGATTTTACCTTAAGTGGAAGGAGGAAGAAGTCATTATTTATTTTTTCTGGGTGAGAGATGAAAACACTTCTGCAAGAGTATTTCCAATTTCACCAAAGTATGGAAAGATGTTTATCCTAATAACAATACTCAGTAATGGTGTTTAATTTCAGCCTAGTACATGATTTGATTCTAAAACACAACATTTCCTTAGAATTTTTGATATCTGGAATTCTATAGCTCAATGGTTTTGGTGGAAAATTGACTATTAATATTTTATATACTTTTTTGATAATTTGGGGGCTAAATGAATCAAATCTATTCATAATTCTTAAGTTTTCAAATTCTGAAATCTTTTAGAGTTGTTTGGTTAAAACTAGTTCTTCCAGTTTGTTAGCTTACCAAATGAGCCAAAATAAGGAAAAAACAAAAATTTATTTTCAGTCAGATATAGAAAGTTATTTAGTTTAGTTACATGATGTTATCTCTGCCTTTAAAAAATTTCTTCTTTCTTTTTTTCTCCCTCTCTCTTTTTGAGGGGATTATAAACACTGCCAATATTTTTTGCCTAAAGGGTAAATCCTCCTAAACTCTTTTGGGATCTATGTTAGGTGCCAGATTGTCATAAGAAAATTATGTGAACTACTGGTGAATAAACAAGCAAACCAGAAGTTAGTTTTTCAGAACAGATGCAAGCCAGTAGTTCACAGGCATTATCCAGTAACTGGTGGGGATCTACTTGGCCAGCCCCTGACCACTGTAGATGTGAACTTCCCTGGACCTTGGCAGTCAAAAGGGAGAGAGGCAGAGAAAGCCCCGTTCTCATCATTAATTCCCTTTTGACCACACATGACAGCATGACCTGCTTCAAAGAAATAATTCTATAAATTATAGAATTATTTATAGAATTCTAAATGGTGGTTAGGTGCCCTCACAAGCTCACAGTAGCCCATTCAACAAAGAGCAAAAGTAAAATTACTTCTGATGGATTTAGCAACATCATAGTTCACCCGTGAGGCAACAGGCTTTTATTACTTGCTTCGAGACTGGCTTCTTCTCATTTTCTTTAGGAAAGTGAGCCTACCTGACTTAGAAACAAAATTTTGGAACAGAAACCCTTTGTAAGTTGGGAGATCCCTAAACTAAAATTTCAAGTAAGATGAAAAGCCCCTTGAGAAATAAAATTCTGTCTGGTCATGGTGGCTGATGCCTGTAATTCTGGCACTTTGGAAGGTTGAGGCGGGAAGATCACTTGAGGCCAGGAGTTTGAGACCAGCCTAAGCAACATAGGGAAACCCCTGTGATATGTTTTGGACATGTGTCCCCACCCAAATCTCATGTTGAACTGTAATCCCCAGTGTTGTAGGTGGTGTCTGGAGGGAGGTGACTGGATTACGAGGGTGGATTTCTCATGAATGGTTTAGTACTATCTCCGTGGTACTCCTCATGATAGCAGGTGAGCTCTCACAAGATCTGGTTGTTTAAAAGTGTGTAGTATCTCCCCTCTCACTCACTTGTTCCTGCTTTCACTATGTGACATGCCCTGCTCCACTTTCACAATCTGCCAGTAATTTGTGGCAGGTTATGAGTGTGTGTAATTTATGAGTGCTGATAGGATGAAAGATAGAAAATGATTTTAGATAGAAAGAAAATCATTCCGGAAGCTTCGAGTCTTCCTTTTGTAATCTATGTTGGTTCTTTTTTAATATTCCCTGTTTCAAAACTGACTGACTTGGAGTCTCTCTCACCATGACTACATGTAATATGTGATTCTAGGATGTATACTAGAACAGAAAATGGACACTAAATAAAAACTGAGGAATTTTGAACAAGTATGGTCTTTAGATAATAATAATATAACAATATTGATGCCTTAATTGTAATGAATGCACCACACTAATATAAAATGTTAGTAATAGAGAAAGCAGAGTTTGGGTACTTACCAGGAACATTATACTATTTTTACAATGTTTCTGTAAACCCAATAGTGTTCAAAAATTAAAATTTTATTTAAATCAATTGCACTATATAAGATTAATTAAACCCAAATTGTGGAAAATATAACTTCTGTTATAATGTCCTTGGAAGCTTCTAAAGACGAGGCTTTTATTTTCTATTTTTAGTAGAAATTGTACATATTTTCAAGTCAAACTGTTAATATGTTACAATATTTGCAGTACTGAAAGCTTAATAACTTATAGATTCATGGTAATGAAAAGCAAAGCATACTGTTGTTTTTTGGAATACTGTATGAATTATTTTTATTTTATTTATTTATTTTTTTTAAGATGGATTCTCACTCATTTGCCCAGGCTGGAGTGCAGTGGGATGATCTCAGCTTACTGCAACTTCTGCCTTCCAAGTTCGGGCAGTTCTTCTGCCTTAGCCTCCCCAGTAGCTGGGACTACAGGCATGTGCCACTATACCTGGCTAATTTTTTTTCTTTTTTTTTTTGTATTTTGCATAGAGATGGGGTTTTATCATGTTGGCCAGGTTGGTCTCGAATTCCTGACCTCAGGTGATCTGCCCACTTTGGCCTCCAAAAGTGCTGGGATTACAGGCATGAGCCATCATGCCTGGCCAACACATGTAATCTCCTATACAAGATTTATAATAACAGTTATGTAATACTCAGTAAGGGACAGTGATCTACATAAAATAAAAGGCCAGGCATAGTGGCTCATGCCTGTAATCCCAGCATTTTGGGAGGCCAATACATGAGGACTGCTTGAGTTCAAAACCAACTTTGTCTGGAGGCATCATGCTACCTGACTTCAAATTATACTACAAGGCTACAGTAACCAAAACAGCATGGTACTGGTACCAAAACAGAGATATAGACCAATGGAACAGAACAAAGCCCTCAGAAATAATACCACACATCTACAGCCATCTGATCTTTGACAAACCTGACAAAAACAAGAAATAGGGAAAAGATTCCCTACTTAATAAATGGTGCTGGGAAAATTGGCTAGCCATAAGTAGAAAGCTGAAAATGGATCCTTTCCTTACTCTTTATATGAAAATTAATTCAAGATGGATTAGAGACTTAAATGTTAGACCTAAAACCATAAAAACCCTAGAAGAGGCGGAGCAAGATGGCACAATAGGAACAGCGCCAGTCTCCAACTCCCAGCGCGAGTGACACAGAAGACCGGTGATTTCTGCATTTTCAACTGAGGTACTGGGTTCATCTCACTAGGGAGTGCCAGACAATCGGTGCTGGTCAGCTGCTGCAGCCCGACCAGCAAGAGCTGAAGCAGGGCGAGGCATCGCCTCACCTGGGAAGCACAAGGGGAAAGGGAATCCCTTTTCCTAGCCAGGGGAACTGAGACACACAACACCTGGAAAATCGGGTAACTCCCACCCCAATACTGCGCTTTAAGCAAACAGGCACACCAGGAGATTATATCCCACACCTGGCCGGGAGGGTCCCACGCCCACGGAGCCTCCCTCATTGCTAGCACAGCAGTCTGTGATACCGCGGCAAGGCAGCAGCGAGGCTGGGGGAGGGGCGCCCGCCATTTCTGAGGCTTAAGTAGGTAAACAAAGCCGCTGGGAAGCTGGAACTGGGTGGAGCTCACAGCAGCTCAAGGAAACCTGCCTGTCTCTGTAGACTCCACCTTTGGGGACAGGGCACAGTAAACAACAACAAAAGCCAAAAGCAGCAGAAACCTCTGCAGACGCAAATGACTCTGTCTGACAGCTTTGAAGAGAGCAGTGGATCTCCCAACACGGAAGTTGAGATCTGAGAAGGGACAGACTACCTGCTCAAGTGGGTCCCTGACCCCTGAGTAGCCTAACTGGGAGACATCCCCCACTAGGGGCAGTCTGACACCCCACACCTCACAGGGTGGAGTACACCCCTGAGAGGAAGCATCCAAAGCAAGAATCAGACAGGTATACTCGCTGTTCAGCAATATTCTATCTTCTGCAGCCTCTGCTGCTGACACCTAGGCAAACAGGGTCTGGAGTGGACCTCAAGTAATCTCCAACAGACCTACAGCTGAGGGTCCTGACTGTTAGAAGGAAAACTATCAAACAGGAAGGACACCTACACCAAAACCCCATCAGTATGTCACCATCATCATCAAAGACCAGCGGCAGATAAAACCACAAAGATGGGGAAAAAGCAGGGCAGAAAAGCTGGAAATTCAAAAAATAAGAGCGCATCTCCCCCGGCAAAGGAGCGCAGCTCATCGCCAGCAACGGATCAAAGCTGGATGTAGAATGACTTTGACGAGATGAGAGAAGAAGGCTTCAGTCCATCAAACTTCTCAGCGCTAAAGGAGGAATTACGTACCCAGCGCAAAGAAACTAAAAATCTTGAAAAACAAGTGGAAGAATTGATGGCTAGAGTAATTAATGCAGAGAAGGTCATATACAAAACGAAAGAGATGAAAACCATGACACGAGAAATATGTGACAAATGCCCAAGCTTCAGTAACCAACTCGATCAACTGGAAGAAAGAGTATCAGTGATTGAGGATCAAATGAACGAAATGAAGCGAGAAGAGAAACCAAAAGAAAAAAGAAGAAAAAGAAATGAACAAAGCCTGCAAGAAGTATGGGATTATGTAAAAAGACCAAATCTACGTCTGATTGGGGTGCCTGAAAGTAAGGGGGAAAATGGAACCAAGTTGGAAAACACTCTTCAGGATATCATCCAGTAGAACTTCCCCAACCTAGTAGGGCAGGCCAACATTCAAATCCAGGAAATACAGAGAACGCCACAAAGATACTCCTCGAGAAGAGCAACTCCAAGACACACAATTGCCAGATTCACCAAAGTTGAAATGAAGGAAAAAATCTTAAGGGCAGCCAGAGAGAAAGATCGGGTTACCCACAAAGGGAAGCCCATCAGACTCACAGCAGATCTCTCGGCAGAAACTCTCCAAGCCAGAAGAGAGTGGGGGCCAATATTCAACATTCTTAAAGAAAAGAATTTTAAACCCAGAATTTCATATCCAGCCAAACTAAGTTTCATAAGTGAAGGAGAAATAAAATCCTTTACAGATAAGCAAATGCTTAGAGATTTTGTCACCACTAGGCCTGCCTTACAAGAGACCCTGAAGGAAGCACTAAACATGGAAAGGAACAACCGGTACCAGTCATTGCAAAAACATGCCAAAATGTAAAGACCATTTAGGCCAGGAAGAAGCTGCATCAACTAACGAGCAAAATAACCAGTTAATATCATAATGGCAGGATCAAGTTCACACATAACAATATTAACCTTAAATGTAAATGGACTAAATGCTCCAATTAAAAGACACAGACTGGCAAACTGGATAAAGAGTCAAGACCCATCAGTCTGCTGTACTCAGGAGACCCATCTCACACGCAGAGACATACATAGCTCAAAATAAAGGGATGGAGGAAGATTTACCAAGCAAATGGAGAACAAAAAAAAGCAGGGGTTGCAATACTAGTCTCTGATAAAACAGACATTAAACCATCAAAGATCAAAAGAGACAAAGAAGGCCATTACATAATGGTAAAAGGATCAATTCAACAGGAAGAGCTAACTATCCTAAATATATATGCACCCAATACAGGAGCACCCAGATTCATAAAGCAAGTCTTTAGAGACTTACAAAGAGACTTAGACTCCCATACAATAATAATGGGAGACTTCAACACCCCACTGTCAACATTAGACAGATCAACGAGACAGAAAGTTAACAAGGATATCCAGGAATTGAACTCAGCTCTGCAGCAAGCAGACCTAATAGACATCTATAGAACTCTCCACCCCAAATCAACAGAATATACATTCTTCTCAGCACCACATCGCACTTATTCCAAAATTGACCACATAATTGGAAGTAAAGCACTCCTCAGCAAATGTACAAGAACAGAAATTATAACAAACTGTCTCTCAGACCACAGTGCAATCAAACTAGAACTCAGGACTAAGAAACTCAATCAAAACCGCTCAACTACATGGAAACTGAACGGCCTGCTCCTGAATGACTACTGGGTACATAACGAAATGAAGGCAGAAATAAAGATGTTCTTTGAAACCAATGAGAACAAAGATACAACATAACAGAATCTCTGGGACACATTTAAAGCAGTGTGTAGAGGGAAATTTATAGCACTAAATGCCCACAAGAGAAAGCAGGAGAGATCTAAAATTGACACTCTAACATCGCAATTAAAGAACTAGAGAAGAAAGACCATACACATTCGAAAGCTAGCAGAAGGCAAGAAATAACTAAGATCAGAGCAGAACTGAAGGAGATAGAGACACAAAAAACCCTCCAAAAAATCAATGAATCCAGGAGTTGGTTTTTTGAAAAGATCAACAAAATTGACAGACCGCTAGCAAGACTAATAAAGAAGAAAAGAGAGAAGAATCAAATTGGCGCAATAAAAAATGATAAAGGCGATATCACCACTGACCCCACAGAAATACAAACTACCGTCAGAGAATACTATAAACACCTCTATGCAAATAAACTGGAAAATCTAGAAGAAATGGATAATTTCCTGGACACTTACACTCTTCCAAGACTAAACCAGAAATAAGTTGAATCCCTGAATAGACCAATAGCAGGCTCTGAAATTGAGGCAATAATTAATAGCCTACCAATCAAAAAAAGTCCAGGACCAGATGGATTCACAGCTGAATTCTACCAGAGGTACAAGGAGAAGCTGGTACCATTCCTTCTGAAACTATTCCAATCAATAGAAAAAGAGGGAATCCTCCCTAACTCATTTTATGAGGCCAACATCATCCTGATACCAAAGCCTGGCAGAGACACAACAAAAAAAGAGAATTTTAGACCAATATCCCTGATGAACATTGATGCAAAAATCCTCAATAAAATACTGGCAAACCGGATTCAGCAACACATCAAAAAGCTTATCCACCATGATCAAGTGGGCTTCATCCCTGGGATGCAAGGCTGGTTGAACATTTGCAAATCAATAAACATAATCCAGCATATAAACAGAACCAAAGACAAGAACCACATGATTATCTCAATAGATGCAGAAAAGGCCTTTGACAAAATTCAACAGCCCTTCATGCTAAAAACGCTCAATAAATTCGGTATTGATGGAACGTACCTCAAAATAATAAGAGCTATTTATGACAAACCCACAGCCAATATCATACTGAATAGGCAAAAACTGGAAAAATTCCCTTTGAAAACTGTCACAAGACAGGGATGCCCTCTCTCACCACTCCTATTCAACATAGTGTTGGAAGTTCTGGCTAGGGCAATCAGGCAAGAGAAAGAAATCAAGGGTATTCAGTTAGGAAAAGAAGAAGTCAAATTGTCCCTGTTTGCAGATGACATGATTGTATATTTAGAAAACCCCATTGTCTCTGCCCAAAATCTCCTTAAGCTGATAAGCAACTTCAGCAAAGTCTCAGGATACAAAATCAATGTACAAAAATCACAAGCATTCTTATACACCAGTAACAGACAAACAGAGAGCCAAATCAGGAATGAACTTCCATTCACAATAGCTTCAAAGAGAATGAAATACCTAGGAATCCAACTTACAAGGGATGTAAAGGACCTCTTCAAGGAGAACTACAAACCACTGCTCAGTGAAATAAAAGAGGACACAAACAAATGGAAGAACATACCATGCTCATGGATAGGAAGAATCAATATCGTGAAAATGGCCATACTGCCCAAGGTTATTTATAGATTCAATGCCATCTCCATCAAGCTACCAATGAGTTTCTTCACAGAATTGGAAAAAACTGCTTTAAAGTTCATCTGGAACCAAAAAAGACCCCACATCTCCAAGACAATCCTAAGTCAAAAGAACAAAGCTGGAGGCATCACACTACCTGACTTCAAACTATACTACAAGGCTACAGTAACCAAAACAGCATGGTACTGGTACCAAAACAGAGATATAGACCAATGGAACAGAACAGAGTCCTCAGAAATAATATCACACATCTACAGCCATCTGATCTTTGACAAACCTGAGAGAAACAAGAAATGGGGAAAGGATTCCCTATTTAATAAATGGTTCTGGGAAAATTGGCTAGCCATAAGTAGAAAGCTGAAACTGGATCCTTTCCTTACTCCTTATATGAAAATTAATTCAAGATGGATTAGAGTCTTAAATGTTAGACCTAATACCATAAAAATCCTAGAGGAAAACCTAGGTAGTACCATTCAGGACATAGGCATGGGCAAAGACTTCATGTCTAAAACACCAAAAGCAACGGCAGCAAAAGCCAAAATTGACAAATGGGATCTAATTAAACTAAAGAGCTTCTGCACAGCAAAAGAAACTACCATCAGAGGGAACAGGCAACCTACAGAATGGGAGAAAATTTTTGGAATCTACTCATCTGACAAAGGGCTAATATTCAGAACCTACAAAGAACTCAAACAAATGTACAAGAAAAAAACAAACAGCCCCATCAAAAAGTGGGCAAAGGATATGAACAGACATTTCTCAAAAGAAGACATTCATACAGCCAACAGACACATGAAAAAATGCTCATCATCACTGGCCATCAGAGAAATGCAAATCAAAACCACAATGAGATATCATCTCACACCAGTTAGAATGGCGATCATTAAAAAGTCAGGAAACAACAGGTGCTGGAGAGGATGTTGGGAAATAGGAACACTTTTACACTGTTGGTGGGATTGTAAACTAGTTCAACCATTATGGAAAACAGTATGGCGATTCCTCAAGGATCTAGAACTAGATGTACCATATGATTCAGCCATCCCATTACTGGTTATATACCCAAAGGATTATAAATCATGCTGCTATAAAGACACATGCACACATATGTTTATTGCAGCACTATTCACAATAGCAAAGACTTGGAATCAACCCAAATGTCCATCAGTGACAGACTGGATTAAGAAAATGTGGCACATATACACCATGGAATACTATGCAGCCAAAAAAAGGGATGAGTTCGTGTCCTTTGTAGGGACATGGATGCAGCTGGAAACTGTCATTCTCAGCAAACTATCGCAAGAACAGAAAACCAAACACCGCATATTCTCACTCATAGGTGGGAACTGAACAATGAGATCACTTGGACTCGGGAAGGGGAACATCACACACCGGGGCGTATCATGGGGAGGGGGGAGGGGGGAGGGATTGCACTGGGAGTTATACCTGATGTAAATGATGAGTTGATGGGTGCTGACGAGTTGATGGGTGCAGCACACCAACATGGCACAAGTATACGTATGTAACAAACCTGCACGTTATGCACATGTACCCTAGAACTCAAAGTATAATAATAATAATAATAATAAAGAAAAAAAAGGGACAGTTAGAGTCACAGAGTTTTTAACAAATGACTTTTTAGCAGCAATTATGAAATAGTAAATGACAGCTTCAAATAGGCTACCACATATGTATGTTTATTGTCAAAAAATATCTACAAGAATCATGTAAACACATTTTCAGATTCAAACAAACCAACAATGAATGTGGCTTTATCAGGAGATCCACTTAATGGAAAATTTCTCAAATCTGTGATTGAGTCAAAAGTACATTTGTCACTGATGGAAAGCTTGAGGTTTTATTTGTTTCTGTTTTTATTTTTGGTCCTTAGAAATAAACAACTTTCTCTCCACTCTGTCCCACCTCATGCTGCTGAGGATGGCCATGGGGGCAGTGACTCTAAGATAGGAGGAAGGCTGTGTTCTCAGGGTGTTCGTGCCTCCTGCCCACCTGAGTGACCTCATGGAGCAGAGCCACCTACATCACCAAGGTCACTGCCTGCCTCTGCACTGCCATGTCACAGACACAGAAACCTTGTCCCATTTAGTCCACCATATTTTGAGGCTTCTTTGTAATAAATTTGATTATGCTCTGATTCTCCTTGTATCTCTCCCCTTTCAGATTTGGAATCATGTATTTTCCACCAATTTGACTTGAGAGTGTAGACCTTTGGGATATCAGCATCATGTAGGTTGTACATTTGTTTGCTTTTCCTAAAATCATATCTAACCACCTTGAATGGGTTTTGATTTTATCTCCTGTCTCATAGAAAAGCAGAAATTCAAGGTGGCTAGGTGCTGTCAATCACAGGAGGGCTAAAAGTGACGATGGCATTGCTTAGCTCCTGTTCTTGCTATTTACATTTTATTTTCTTTTACTGCATTCCGTAACAACATTTAGGCTCAATGATGCATTAATTAGTATTTTTGAATAACATTAAGTGTTTATGTTTGTTAATTTGAGGGCTACGATCTAATAAATATCTATATACATTTTGCCATGCAACTTTTAAACCTAACAGAAATGACACATTGGAATTGTAATTGCACTTACTACAGAATCCGTTATCTTAACATAAATCATCTCAAGCATAATTTAAACCATTAGCCTGCATCAGGATCTTGTTCTATTGATTCAATCAGCCTTCTTCTATCTCTACACCGTGTTATCACATGTAACAGACGTCACTCATTACTCGGATTCATATAAATTTATTTGGCAGGACAATCAGATCATGGATGCAGATTAGTGGTAACACAAGTGAAATATATGTTAGAAATGACTGGTTTGGGGATAGTTTTTTACGTGGTAACACTTGGTCATATTGGGAAATTGCTCTCTTCCCACTTTCCAAACGTTCTCTCTCTACCACTCACACAAAACTGCCCTCTCTAGCATTATGGTGGAGAAAGCACTACTGCTTTTTTAACAGAAAGCTTGTCTGTTAGGTTTAAAATTTGCATGGCAAAACGTATACAGATATGTATCAGACCGTAGCCCTTGTATTAAGAAAGCATATAGATTTAGAACATTATTGTCAATAGAATCTATTAAGAGCATAATTTTTCTATGCATTTACAACTAAAATAGAGGATTCAGGTTTATTTTCAGGAAAAAATAGTGTCACATAAAAATAATGCATTTATTCATTCTTTGAATGATTTTCTTATGACAACATAGTACTAAATATTTCCTCTCTAAAGTACTATGTCAGTAAAATACTTTTAAAATTCTAAGAATTTGAGAATAAAAGTCTCATACAATTCTACATTGTTCTTATGGTACATTATGTAAACTTCATGTTTTCCTTCTGAGTTATTTTGTTTATTTTCAAATCCCACTTTTGGAATTATAAGAACCCCATTTTCAGTCAGCAAAAGGTAATTAAAGTAAATCAAACTATTTCAGTATTAGGATTTATATTTCCCCTGGATTTTAAAAATCTATAAGTAGTAAAAAAACAAACATGATAACTGATTATTCTTAGCCATATTCCCATGAAAATAGCTGGTGTAAAATGTTTTCTCCACCATAATACTAGGAAGGGTAGGTTCGTGCGAGTGGTAAAGGAGAAAGTTTGGAAAGCGGGAAGACAGTAATTTCCCAACACGACCAAGTGTTACCATGTATAAAACTATCCCCAAACCAGTCATTTCCAACATGTATTTCACTTGAGTTAGCACTAACCTGCATCCATGATCTGATTGTTCTACAAATAAATGGACTCGACAAATATGGGCCAGACAGGGAGGCTGAGGATGAGCTTTCACTCACTCTTCCTTCATCAGAGCTGGCTGTTCTCAGAGCACATGGCCACATGTGACAGCTGATGGGGCCTTAACATGTGGGACTGAGGTGCAGCTGAGGGTCTCATGGGCCGGAGTCCTGAGCCACAAACTTTGCCCTGAATTCTCCAACAGCCTCTTCTTCGGCAGACTCAGAGACCCTGCTGACCTGCTCCCCAGACAAGCAGTGCATGTGAGCAGCTGGGACACCCCAGAAGGCAGGTTTCTCTATGGGGTTGTACCACTGTGGGAAGAAGCTGTAGAGCCTGCATGCAGTAATAAACCCCAACATCCTCAGCCCCCACCCGGCTGATTTTCAGTGTGAAATCAGTGCCTGACCCACTGCCATTGAACCTGTCTGGGACTCCAGAGGCCTGGTTTGAAACAAAATAGATCAGGAGCTGTGGAGACTGGCCTGGCTTCTGCAGGGACCAATACAAATAGGTGTATCCATCACTGGACAAGAGGCTCTGACTACACCTGCAGGAGATGGGGGTGGCTCTCCAAGGGTGACAGGCTGACAGGCCAGGAGAGTGGAGTCTGGGCCATCACAATATCCCCACTGTACCCTGAAATAATAACAGAGAAGTGCAAGGTTATATAGACACATTATGAGCAGCTTTCATGATTTCCGTTTTACAGTTACATATATTTTCAAGTTTTGATTTATATCATGAAAAGTAGACTTTCTAAAATGAGCCCATTATTTACAAGCCAGCAGGGAACTCTTTATTTTCAGGATCTTAATCAGAGGTCATTGTTCCTTGGAGGTGAATCCTGATTATTTGTAAGACAAAAATACGAATTATCTTTCCTGGAGCATAGACCATGTGCCTCTAACACATGGTTGAAATAAATATGGGAAGCTGTGGAGCACCCAGAACTCACCTTCTGACCCCATTTTCCCACGTCATATTTTTTCTGTCTTTACCAGGGAGCCAGAGCATTAGCTGCCCCAGGAGCCGAGCAGAGAGCCTCATTGTGAGAAGGTGAACTGAGGAGTCCTGGTCTGTCAAGGCAAGGTTACAGCTGAGCTTTTACCTCCTTCCCTAGGGCACAATATGCAAATCACCTAGTGGGTGCAGCAGTGTGGAAAGGGTCAATGGTGGAGGGGTATGTCTCTACTGTAAACAATGTGATATAAAACGTCCGTTGGAGTAAAACAAACATAGTTCAAGTCAAGTATGCCTGTAGCAGGTAAGGACAGGACACACTAGGATCTCCTCCCAGTGACGTGACTGAGCATCCTTGCAGCCATGAGGACAGCAGGAAACTTTAGTGGCTGCTCCAGGGAGGATGTGGCAGCCAACACTGGAGGGTCTGTGGGGCTTGAACGCCCCAAGGAGTTAGGAAGGAAGAGGCTCTGGAAGGTGCCTTGGAGAGACCTGGCCCCTGTTCACACAGAAGAGGAGCATGCACCCATGACTGAGGCCTCATGTCCTCTTCCTCAAAGACTCTCCAGGCAACTGCCTGAGCCCACCTGACTCTACCCTCTGTGGACACATTCCCTGGCACCACAACCTCTCCTTCCACACGGAGAGGCTGAGCTTCCTTGAGAGCTTTGTGTTTGGGGCCATCACACTGTGCAGGGTCCCAATGAGCGTCCTGCTCACAGGAGGATGTGCAGCATCTCCAGGTTCCAAAGTAGTGTTTGTGATGGTGAAATCCCTTGAATTTTGGTTAGATGTGAGTCCCCACTTGTGAATACCTTCTACAGACATGTCATTCTTTGTTTTGCAAACTATTTTCTATAAAACATCCTTTCTTTGTTTTTGAACTTTTTTTTTGGTTAGGAATATAATTTTAATTGCACTACCTTTAGTTTCCACACTGGTGATTGTGGGAGTGAAATCGATAGATTTTGGGTTGGATGTGTGTTCTCACTCATGAATGGAGAAGTAAAGACTTGTCATTCTTTGTATGTGTGACAAATTCCTTGCTGTATTCCATGATTTCCTTTGTTTTGACATTTCTGCTTGGAAATACAATTTTAAATTCATTCACAATGGGATCCATCATCTTAAAATAGACGATAATTTCTGATGTGATTCATTTCTTAACCAGAAAAAAAGATATCTTGTCCTTTTGATACAAACATTACTTTAATCATATCACCTCATGACAGGTAACTGACATGCTCATGAAAAATTCATAAATATTTTTGGAGCATTATTTTAAGTGACTCTATGCAAATCATACATTTTTCTATACCATTACTGTTAGAATATGGAAATCAGATTTATTTTTAGGTAATGACCACATTGTGTAAAAATAATACATTTACTTATTTCAAAATCTTTTATTGATTTTTATGGCAACTTAATATAAAAATTGTCATTTATCAAAACCTGCTGGATTACATCCTGCTTGGCCTTCTGCTCAGCATATCAGTGCTTCTGACATCTCCCAGACCCAACCAGTGGTCTCTGCTAGACCTCCTCGAAGGATAGAATAAGTTTCAGAAGCTCTGCTTGGCTGCTGTGATTTGACTCGGACTGAGTGACATGACTTCAGGTCTCCTTGTACAAGGACTTCATTAAACCTTTGGTGATTATAGAAGTAAAGCCCTACTCACTACATTACTTTCCTGTGAGACTCCCAATGTCACAGGCTTCACCCAGGAAGCCAGGCAGCAGTGCCTTCAACTCTATGGTTCTTCACAAGTAACATATTTGGCCTCTTTTTGGATCCACATCATCAACTACCATATCCACCACCATCCACATCCCATCCACCATAATCAAGGGCAGTTTAATTGAACAGTAGCTGACCTCTCCTATGTTCTTTTGATGTTCCCATTCCTGCAGTCTGCCCAATCTCAAATTCTGAACTTTGGAAAATAAAACAGTTTACATCATCCTGTATTTTCTCAGTGATCCATGGAAAATATGACATTTTTAGTATACTGCGTCTTCCAGCATATGCATTTTATTTTTAAAAACAACTTTTGAAATGTTATTAACTCCCTTTTCCTATCAGCAAGAGGTAATTGTAATCAAAGGATTTTAGTATTGGGAACTTGTGTCTGCTATGAAATTACAAAATATATTTAACACTCACAACCTTGATTTTACTGACTGTCGTCAGCCAATTCCCCCTGAGGAGAACTAGTGGAGAATCCTGTCTCTACTGTCTCATGGAGTGGAAGAGAATGGTAAATAGAAGAAGCAGGAATTTAGAAAGTGGGAAATGCCAATGTTACATATAACCAAATATTTTCTTTAAAATGTACCCCAAACTGTTAAACCCTAAGATGTATTCGACATGTT
The DNA here is from genome assembly GCF_008728515.1 of Papio anubis. Classification (NCBI taxonomy): domain Eukaryota; kingdom Metazoa; phylum Chordata; class Mammalia; order Primates; family Cercopithecidae; genus Papio; species Papio anubis. The sequence goes on from NC_044989.1 coordinate 89,687,721, forward strand.
TTGCCAGAGATGATCAATTGTCTGGCTGTTTTGCTCAATAAATTTCAACAAATGCAGGCAAGGAAGGAAGATTCAGATGAACTTCCATTCTCCTTGCCCTTTCCTCCCAATTTTTTACTCACAGGGCCCTAGAACCTCCTCATTCTCCAGTCGCTTATGAGAGTCAAGGCTGTGGCAGGAGACAAGAACATAAACAGGGCACTGACCTGGCACAATGGCTAACACTGGACTCCCAGCACGTGGGGAGGCCAAGCCAGGTGGGTGGCTTGAGCCCATGAGTCTGGGAACAGGCTGGGCAACATGGTGAAGCACCGACTCTACAAAAAAAAATAGAAAAATTAGCCATGCTTGTTGGCATGCACCTGTCGTCCCAGGCAGAGTTCTCAGCAGCAAACTCTGCCCTGAATTCTCCAACAGCCTCTTGTTCTCCAGATTCAGAGACCCTGCTGAACTGTTCCCCAGACAAGCAGCACATGTGAGCAGCTGGGACACCCCAGCAGGGAGGTTTCTGTTCGGGGCTGTACCACTGTGGGAGGAAACTCTAGAGCTTGCATGCAGTAATAAACCCCAACATCCTCAGCCTCCACTCTGCTGATTTTCAGTGTGAAATCAGTGTCTGACCCACTGCCACTGAACCTGTCTGGGACTCCAGAGGCCCGGTTGGAAACCTCATAAATCAAGAGCTGTGGAGACTGGCCTGGCTTCTGCAGGTACCAATCCAAATAGGTGTTTCCATCCTCACTATCCAAGAGGCTCTGACTAGACCTGCAGGAGATGGAGGCCGGCTCTCCAAGGGTGACAGGCAGGAAGAGTGGAGTCTGGGTCATCACAATGTCCCCACTGGATCCTGAAATAATAACAGAGAAGCACAAGGATATATAGACACATTTTGACCAAGGTTCCTGATTTCCCTTAAGATATTGATTTACAGTTACATATATTTTCAAGTTTGGATTTATATCATAAAAAGTAAACTTTCTAAAATGAACCCATTATTTACTAGCCAGCAGGGAACTCTTTATTTTCAAGATCTTAACCAGAGCCCTGGTCATTGTTCCTGGGAGGTGACTCATGCTTATTCCTGACACAAAAATATGAATTCTTTTTCCTGGAGCATAGACCATGTGCCTCTAACACATTGTTGAAATAAATATATGAAGGTGTGGAACCCAGAACTCACCTTCCCACCCCATTTTCCCACCTCATTTTAATCCTCTCCTTACCAGGGAGCCAGAGCACCAGCAGCCCCAGGAGCTGAGCAGGGAGCCTCATTGTGAGAAGGTGACCTGAGGAGTCCTGATCAGTCAAGGCAAGGTTAGTGCTGAGCTTTTATCTCACACTCACAATGGAGGGACCTTTTTAGAGGACAGTATGCAAATCACCTGGTGGGTGCAGCAGTGTGAAAAGGGTCAGTGGTGTAGAGCAGGGATGTCTCTTCCATGAACAATGTGACATAAAATGTTCGTTGGAGCAAAACAAACATAGTTCAAGTCAAGTTTGCCTGTGGTCAAGGGAAGAAGGCTCTGATTGTGAAAGTTGGGACCTTGAGCAGGGACACATTGTGCAGTCCATGCCACACTGAGAAAGTACAAGGACCCTGACAGTGTGGAAATGTGTTTCCAGGATGCATCTCTGGGAGGTGAATGCCATCCTGCATGACTCCCTCCAGTCAATCTAGAGAAGAAAACAGCCCCATTTCCACAAGCACTGATGGGCAGAGGACCTGCAAATGAAAAGTGCTCCTGAGCCAGTTCAAGTGTTGCCTGGTATCCGCTGTTTCCAGGGTAACTGGTGAAGATGATTCAATGAAAGTGTTAGAATCTCCCCTTCCCTGGCACCTGGTAAGTAGGCCCCAAAAATGCGCTATGGCCAAGGGCCTCACAGGGAGAATGATGTGGGTCTCTACATTTAGAGTCAAGAGCCCAGTGTAAGCAAGAGGAAATGGGGCAAGAATTTTATGCCTCAGGCAGTGAATATAAAATTCCTGGTGACCAACTGTTCAATCTGTGATATATCCCATCATAATCATCTCATATGTACAAGATTAACCAGCAGGATCTCATAGGGAAGAATTTCCTCAGTTAATGATACAGAACAAATAAGAAATGACATTGCATGATGTTTTTCTGAGTGGTGTTTAGGAAAACTCTTCTCACACAGTCTCCCTGGTCATGTGGGATCAGGTCCTATCATGGCTTCCAGGTTCTTGCCAACTCTGAGTGAGACCTGAGTCTCCCCCAGCCTGGATGTGGTGCAGTCACAGCCTTGAGTCTGCAGTTGAGAAGGAAATTGTCGACGTGAGAAGAGCAAGGACTGCATCTACAGTTTTATGTCTCAGGGTAACCTGAACCTGTAACTGACATTTTCATGGTTTCATGTAAAGATGCGCACAGCTCAGGGATGTGAGTCTGCCCCACAGCGGATCATTACAAACAGTAACAATCTCATGTTTCTTCATTTTTTAGTGATGTGCTTATGATTTAATTGAACAGCTCCTGAATAATGGTGCTGATACCAAACACCATCACGAGGACAGTCACATTTCTGGAAAACAAAATCCAGAACAACTGAAAGATTAGCTTGTAGTGCTGTGTAATCTTGGGTAATTTAACTGAAATTCATATTTGATTGCCCAAGAACACATGAAATTCTAGGTAAGATTCCAGAGGAAAACTTGGTTTCAATATCTACTGGGAAATCTACCAAAATAATCTTTTTTCCAAGATTGGAAAAGTTAATTGAATAAAAATAAAATTGACCTTTAAATATTTAACTCCATTGCAATAATGTGGATTAAGGAGATCAAATTGTACTTAAGAAATTCAATTAGAATAAAGGCTCACAGTAAGCCCTAGTTAAACTATTTCAATTTTATTTACTCTTTTCTCATTAAATTTAGTAAGTTTTGCATATCTGACTTTTTCTTTTCTTATGTTATTAACCAATTTGAATCTCCTTAGTCTTCAAAAGTCAGACTCCTAGTTAATCACAATATTGAAAAAAGAAACATCAGAGGCTGAAGGAAAAGAAAACAGGAAACACAAAACACAATCAGCCTAACTAAAATAGAACAAGATGGTGCATCATATTCCAAGTTTTAAATAATTATTCAGAAAGGGTGTTAAATAAAGAATCAGTTCTATCCATTATGTAATATAAAAACTTGAATGGCAGGGAAGTGACTAACAGGAAAAAAAAATTTGTCATGTTTTCTTTTACTAAAAGTCAATTCTTGAAAATGTTGTTTTTGCAAAGTATTCTTTGAGATGCTTGAATTTAAGATATCCTTCCTATTTCCTATGAAACTTAATAATAAATTGTTAAGAAGTCTACAAGTGTGATTTTAAAGAATCTCATAATCTGTTGCCTTATATAGTTATAAATTGTGAAATCTTGTAAAAATATTTTCAATCAGAAAAGGACTTTGAAATTACTCTATATTACCTCTAGACTTAAAGAATAATATTTCTAATTCTGATTAGAAACCTCCCTCTCTTATCTGCTGACACATTATGCCAAGGCTTTGACAACAGCAGACAAAGCTGGTCACTCCACAGTGCACACGGATCAGAAGGTGTCACAGCCACCTCCATTCAGATCTAGGTGTGCAGCAGGCCTCTGCCTCTGTGTGTCTCTAACATGAACCACGGTCACCTGAATGAGGGAGGACTTATGCAGGTGGGGTTTATTATGGATGTGTCTCCTGTTTCTGATGCGATTAGTTTGGGGTCCACAGAATTGGGAGCAACTGTATTATTCATAAGACTTGGGAAGAGAGTCTTAGAAGTGAAATTGTTTGTGTTCATGACCCTGGAGTCAGTGTTTGGGGTGGACACTGTGATCTAATTTGTAGGGGATTGGAAAGACTTGCGGCCTGAGCAAGGAAAAGAGATGGCCACGGGGCGGGGAGAGGGAACAGTCGCACACATGACTTTATTGGGTGAGACTTTCACAGGTTTGCAGAGACAAGTTCCTCCCAGCAGGAATCTGTGCAGAGAATAAGGTGCCAGGGTTGCTTCTCAAAACGATGGGACATTGGACAAGGGTCTGTGTGTCTGGGGGACGCCACAAAGCAGCACAGTGGGGAGTTTCTGGTTTAAAGTTTTCATAACTGGGGTTTATCTTATTGCTAGCAGATGTAGTTGAAATTTTTTGGACATGAAAAGTAAGTATTTTCTGAAAACGCTAAAAATATTCATCTTTGGGCTGTTTTTAAAACAATTGCATCATAAAATTTGAGCTTGAAAGAGTCCATTAAGAAGTGAACACAGTTTTGAAATACACAACATAGGGGACAGGATGGACACACAGATCGTCTTTAGCTCATTTATATATAGCACTGTTTCCAATTCTGTAGACTCTGTTCTACAGACTGTATTAGTCCAAATTGTCCAAACCAACACTACCACGGATGAGGCTGAGAAACACAGAGACCTGTTCCCCACCTGGGGCGCCATGAAGGTTCTTTTTGATTGAAGGGGAGAGTTTCTGTTTGGTTGAGAATCAAGATCAAGCCACTCACTGAGCATCCCTTGGTGAAGTTGCAGGTCCTGTGACTGGATTCCTGGCTGCAAGGCACCTGTGGTTGAAGCTATCTGTATGATCTCACCACCTGTAAATTGTCACTCAATGGAGCATAGATTCACAGATAAATACTCTGGAACACAGAGAGCTCAGGGAATGAAGGCTCCGGGAATGTGTATCTTCTGCTTCTGAGAATCCATCTCTCCAGCACTGGACGAAACAGGGTTGCTTGTATGTTGCACCTTCAGGCCCTGTTTTAGACCTCTCTAAGCTGAACCTCTAATGTTTGAGTTATTGTTCTTTACTTTTTCTTGGAAAAAATGTTTGGAAATCCTATAAAACTATGCACACAGCGGTGGGATTAAGTGGTGAGCCTGCCTCTGTTCTTGTTAGTGTTTTTGCAGAACCCACCTCACCTACCAACAAACTGCACAAAGTGAAGCAATGATTCTGTTTCCTTCCTGAGCATTCTGTGTCGTCACTTCAATCTCTGTCTCTGTCTTCAATTCGACTTCTCTTCTGCAGGCTTTGTTAAAATGTCTGCCTATCTCTATCTTATAAGGACAATCGTGATATCCTTATAAGATAGAGATAGGCAGACATTTAACAAAGACTTTTTATTGACCCACCTGGGCCAGGGCCCACTTGGTCAATACAGGATAATCTGCCCATTTCATTAATGCCCTTAATTTACATGTTCAATTACATTCTGATGAGAAAGCAAAATGGGCTAAAAATGTCATCTTCAAGGAAACATTCATGTTTAATGCACAGAAACTGAAGATGAAGCCTGAGTTCTCCTTCCTCATGAGAGAGTTGGAAAAGCAGGAGGAAGAGGAGCAAAGCTGGATCCCCGTGTCCCCGAGGGCCTCCTGAGGCTGCTCCTGCTCAGAGAGTGGGGAAGGCGGATGAGTCAGCTTGCGCTGCCACACCAAAATCACTGGACTGGATGGCATAAACCACAGCATTTAATTTCCACATTTCTGGCGCCTGGAATATTGCAGATCGATGTCCAGCAGGGTTTGTTTTCTGGTAAAGACGTTCTTCCTCGTTTGTAGATGCCACCTTCTCACCATGTCTTCACACAGTCTTTCCATAGAACAGAAGGCTGTTAGAGAGAGAGAGAGAGGAAAATGGAGAGCCCTACGGATCTTATAAAAACATCAATCCTGCTGGATCTGAGACTCCCCATTATGACCTCAATTACATCTTTAGAGGTCCTAATTTCTACAGTCACATTAAAATTAGGGTTTCAACGTGAATCTGAGGACACAATTGAGTCCATAGTAGGTGGGACACAGCCAAGGCTGTGCTTCCGGTCTCAGAGCACGGGGCAGGTTCCCACAACTCAGCACACGGGTGGTTCCTCCCAGGTGCCATGGTCACGGGGAAAATTTGACTCTAACTCTAGGGCTCCCTGTTGATAATAGGACACCAGCACTCCTACTTTCCCAGTGTCCCTGAGACCATGGCGTTGTCTTTTGTTTATTGTGGAGTGTGTTTGCCATCTTCAGGCAGGTCTTTGACATAGCAACTTACAGGATATTTGATTCTGTGATTATGAAAATTAATTATTGATTAATTAATCATGAATAATAAATTAAGAGATACATTTATTCAGAAAAGAGGAGGGACAAATGATGAGCTTAAAAAAAAAACAAAATGTCTTAAGAAGACATATTCCTTCAAACAAGAACAGTTAGAGTCACAGATTTTTAAACAAATGACTTTTTAGCAGCAATTACGAAATAGTAAATGACAACTTCAAATAAGCTACCACATATATAAGTTTATAGTCAAAATTATTTTCAAGAATCATGTAAACACATTTGCAGATTAAAACAAACAACAAAGGTGGGTTTATCAGCAGATCCACTCACTGGGAAATTTCTCAAATCTGTGATTGAGTCAAAAATACATTTGTCCCTGATGGAAAGTTTCATGGTTTTTTTTTTTTGTTTCTGTTTTTTTTGTTTTTTTTTTTTTTTTAATCTTTAGAAGAAAACAGCTTTCTCTCCACTGTGCTCCACCTCATGCTGCTGAGGATGGCTGGGCAGGCAGTGACTGTGAGGAAGGAGGAAGGCTGTGTTCTGAGGGTGGTCGTGCCTCCTGCCCACCTGAGTGACCTCATGGAGCAGAGCCATCGACACCACCAACGGCACCTGCCTGCCTCTGCACTGACATGGCACAGACACAGAAACCTTGTCACATTTAGTCCACCATATTATGAAGTTTCTTTGTAATAAATTTGATTATGCTCTCATTTTCCTTGTATCTCTCCCCTTTCAGTTTTTGGAATCCTGTATTTTTTCACCATTTTGACTTGAGAGTATAGGCCTTTAGGATATCAGCATCATGTAGGTTGCACATTTGTTTGCTTTTCCTAAAAATATATCTAACCACCTTGAATGGGGTTTGATTTTATCTTCTGTCTCGTGGAAAAGCAGAAACTCAAGGTGACTAGGTGCTGTCAATCACAGGAGGGGTAAAGGTGACAATGGTATTGCTTAGCTCCTGTTCTTGCTACTTACATTTTATTTTCTTTTACTGCATTCTGTAACAACATTTAGGCTCAATGATGCATTAATTAGAATTTTTGAATAACATATTAAGTGTCTTATGTTTCTTAATTTGAGGGCTACGATCTAATAAATATCAATATACATTTTGCCATGCAACTTTAAAAGCTAACAGAAATGACACATTGGAATTTTAATTGCACTTACTACAGAATCCGTTATCTTGACATAAATCATCTTAAGTATAACTTAAGCCCTTAGCCTGCATCAGGATCTTGTTCTATTGATTCAATCAGCCTTTTCTGTGTCTACACCGTGTTACCACATGTGACAGACGTCACTCATTACTCGGATTCATATAAATTTATTTGGCAGAAAAATCAGATTATAGATGCAGATTAGTGGTAACACAAGTGAAATTCATGTTAGAAACAACCGGTTTGGGGATAGTTTTCTACATGGTAACACTTGGTCATATTGGGAAATTGCTATCTTCCCACTTTCCAAACTTTCTCTCTCGTTTACCACTCCTACAAAACTGCCCTCTCTAGTATTATGGTGGAGAAAGCACTACTGCATTTTTAACAGAAAGCATTTCTGTTAGGTTTAAAAGTTGCATGGCAAAATATATATAGATATTTATCTGACCTTAGCTCTCAAATAAAAAAAGCATATGAATTTAGTGTACTATTGTCAATGGAATCTATTAGGAGCATATTTTTTCTATGCATTTACAACTAAAAGAGAGGATTCAGATTTATTTTCAGGAAAAAAATAGTGTCATGTAAAAATGCATTTTTTAATTTTTTAAATCATTTTCTTATGGCAACATAGTACTAAATATTTCTTCTCTAAAATACTATGTCGGCAAAAAACTTTTAAAATTCTAAGAATTTGAGAAGAGAATAAAAATCTCATATAATTCTACATTTTTCCTGTGATACCTTATGTAAACTTTATGTTTTCCATCTGAATTATTTTGTTTATTTTCAAAGTCCGCTATTGGAATTGCAAGAACTCCATTTTCAGTCAGCAAAAGGTAATTGAGGCATATCAAGCTCTTTTGGTATTAGGATCTTATATTTGACATGATTTTTAAAAATCTATAAGTAGAAAAACAAAATATTTTATCTAATTTTTCTTAGCCACACTCCCCTGAGGACAACTGGTGTACAATGCTTTCTCCACCATAATACTAGAGAGAACAGTTTCATGTGAGTCGTAAAGGAGAGAGAAAGTTTGGAAAGTGGGAAATTTCCCAACATGAACAAGTGTTACCATGTATAAAACTATCCCCAAACCAGTCACTTCTAACATGTATTTCACCTGAGTTACCACTAACCTGCATCCATGATCTGACTATTCTGCCAAATAAATGGACTCAACTAACGTGGGCCAGACAGGAAGGGTGAGGATAGGCTTTCATTCACTCTCCTTTCATTAGAGCTGGTTGCTCCCAGAGCACATGGCCACCTGTGATAGCTGACGGGGCCTTAACATGTGGGACTGAGGAGCAGCTGAGCCTCTCATGGGCCAGAGTCCTCTGCAGCAAACTCTGCCCTGAATTCTCCAAGAACCACCTCTTCTGCACACCCAGAGACCCTGCTGACCTGCTCCCCAGACAAGCAGTGCACGTGAGCAACTGGGACACCCCAGAAGGCAGGTTTCTCTATGGGACTGTGCCATTGTGGGAGGAAGCTCTGTATTTTGCATGTGGTAATATATCCCAACATCCTCAGCCTCCACTCGGCTGATTTTCAGTGTGAAATCAGTGTCTGACCCACTGCCCCGGAACCTGTCTGGGACTCGAGAGGCCTAGTTTGAAACAAAATAGATCAGGAGCTGTGGAGACTGGCCTGGCTTCTGCAGGGACCAATACAAGTAGGTTTTTTCACCCCTGTATGGAAGTCTCTGACTACACCTGCAAGAGGAGACAGAGGCTGGCTCTCCAGGGGTGACGAGCAGGGAGAGTGGAGTTTGTGTCATCACAATATCCCCACTGGACCCTGAAATAATATGAAAGAAGTGTAAGGTTGTATAGACACACCGTGAGCAACTTTCATGATTCCCCTTATGATATTGATTTACAGTTACATATTTTTTTCAAGTTTTGATTTATATCGTGAAAAGTAGACTTTCTAAAATGAACTATTATTTACCAGCCAGTAGGAAACGCTTTATTTTCAAGATCTTAACCAGAGCGTTGGTCATTGTTCCTGGGAGGTGAATCCTGATTATTCATAAGGCAAAAATATGAATTCTCTTTCCTGGGGCATAGACCGTGTGCCTCTAACACATGTTGAAATAAATGTGGGAAGCTGTGGAGCACCCAGATCTCACCCTCCCACCCCATTTTGCCATCTCATTTTGCTTCTGTCCTTACCAGGGAGCCAGAGCATTAGCAGCCCCAGGAGCTGAGCAGGAAGCCTCATTGTGAGAAGGTGAACTGAGGAGTCCTGATCAGTCAAGGCAAGGTTAGAGCTGAGCTTTTATCTCAGACTCACAAGGGAAGGTCCTCCCTAGGGGACAATATGCAAAATCCCTTGTGGGTGCAGTGAGGTGGAAAGAGCCAAGGGAAGGGTGAAGGGGCCTCTCTTGTGAGAAAAGTTCCTTAAATGTCTTCTCTGTTTGGAGGGAAAACAACAGAGATAAAATCTATGCTGCATGAGTAAGATAAATTCCCTGTTCCCTTTTGTCTTCTCTCTTAGATTTCCTGTTTCTTAGCACTTCCCAGGGGCATTTTTCACTTCTCCTTAGAAAGGTTGAGATTCCATAAATAATTGATAATTCTTCTTTCTTTGTTCGTATTGGTTTGAGTCTAGAATTAGCTTTTTCAATTTTTTTTTTCTTGAGGTGATACACATACCAAGTAAAGGGCTGAAATGTTAAATATGCAACAAAGTTTTATGTATGTTCTCCATCCTGATGAATCTCTAGAATATTTCAAATTATCCAGATTCATTCCTCGTGCACCTTCCCAGGCAACAGCTGCTCTCCCATCCCAATCAGGGTAACTGGAATTCAGATATTCATCACAATAGCTTGGTTTCCCTTGGACTAGAATTTCATATAAATTGAAAGAAACACACTATTTTTTGTTTTGTTTTTTTCCTGGCTTCTCGCTCTTTTCTTTACTATTTATGAAATCTTCATTTATTTCTGCGCATTCAACTTACTATCTGCTCTCATCTCCTGTGATTCTGAAAAATTTCCTCTTGAATATCTTATAGAGCATATCAGCAAGGAATCATTTCTCTTCATTTTGTTCATCAAGAAGTGTTTTTACTTTACCTTTATTTTTGAAGCATATTTTTACTGGATAATGAATCCTTGATTGAGTCCCCTCCACCCAGCATTTAGATATATAATCTCACTGTCTTCTTGCCTCTATTGGTCCCATGAACAGTTAAACAAGGGTTTTATTGCTGTTTCAGGTTTTTTTGTTTTTTGATACATTTGAGATTTTCTCTTTGTATGTGATTCAGCATTTTAACTATAATCTGTATAGTAATGCATTTATTGATGTTTATCCTGGATAAGTTTCAATTTTTTTGATATTATAGACTAATGTATTTCATTACTCTTGACACATTTGCCAATATTTATCAGTTATCTCAGGTGTGCCACCTCCCAGAGATGCTGTGTGGTTATTGTCTGCATTTCACTCTACTGTGTTACTGTACATTCTCTTTTGATGTTATGTCTTAGGCAGTTTCTAGAGCAGCCTCAAGCCAGGATCTGGAGTGTGGGTGCACTTGTAGTCCCAGCAGCTCTGGGCCTGGACCTGGACAGGTCCACAAGGAAGTGGCTCAGGGTCTGAGTTGCCAACACAGGATGAGGTCCTGGAGCCTGGATCTGGGATGATGCAGCATTGGGGCTGGGAGGCAGCCCCATCCCAGGCAGCACAACAGTGGCTGCTTCTTGGGAGGATGTAGAGGGAAGGTGTCACAGGATCTTCCTCTCTGTGGTGATGTACATGCCCATGGCTGCAGGTATTTTTTAGTGCCACAATCACCCGTGTCCTCTGTGGAGCAGGCTGCTGTGATCCTCATCAGTGAACACTAACGGACTTCCATTAGGAAAGCTGTAGAGTGGAGCTGCCTTGGGAGATTCTGAGATCCTCAGCTGCAAAGACTGCAGGGTCTTCCACAGAGCAGGCCATGGGGACTGCAGTGGCCCTGCCTCCTGGCTGGTAGCAATTGCCTCCTGCTTCTTTTCTCCTAGATTTCTCAAAACTCTCAGGTGTGCCATCTCCCAGTGATCCTTTCTGTACGATTATTCCGGGCTTTTTTGCCCACTGTGTTCCTGCACTTCTTTAATTGGACCCTTGAGCTCTCCAAGGGCTATTTTTCTTCTTGGAGAGTTGTCTAATTGTTGGTTTTCCTTTTATTTCTTTGTGTTTGTGCTTTTTTGGGTGGGCATGTGAAGGCTGGTATCTCCTACTCTGTCATCTTGCTAATATCACTCCCCCAGGACAACATTTTGAGGGTACCCTAACACTATCATGGAATCATACTTGAGCATGTGGAGCTGAGAATTAGAGTATTTAGCAGGTGGGAGGAATGAATTGCTTTGGTCACAGGGTGGACTGATGCCTGTTGTATCCTCTAAGACGCCTGTGAGAAGAGCTCCCATCTTACAGTTCCTTCTAACAGCGTGATTTTGATGCTCCTCCCATTAAACCTACTGCCTTACACTTCATTTCTGCTGACTCTTGGTGGTATTGGACAGTGGTAAGGTAACACTATTTGCCTTCTGAGGCTATAAGAGGCCATTTAGGCTACATAACTTCTGTCTACTCCTTAGGAAAGGGTTGAGTGAACCAAGTCCACGTATGAATAGGCAAAGGGCCCCAGCTGAGAACTCTATATCTAGCATCAACCACCTTTGTGATGACACCTTCCCCACCTACCCTCTGACTGCATTCTTAGGAAAGCCTGGCAGGAAGCTTGGCGAGCCCAGGCAACACCCAGAACCACAGAGATGATAGACAGATGATTGCAGTTTACATATGTCAAGTTTGGGAGTAGTTTTTGATGTTTGCATCAATATTACCCAGAATATCAACTTATAGAAGGAATATGGAAGTAGAAAGCCAACGATTGATTGACAAATGAATGTGGGTCCTTCTTATATTTCTTACAGTATTTTCGCAACTTGTCTCCATTTAACATTATGGTAAAATAAAAAGGTATGAAGAATATATGCAAATGTACAAAAGGTTATGGAAAGAGAATCAATAACTTTCCAATAAATGGAAAATTATTCCATGTATATGTATGAGAAAACTTAATATTGTAAACATAAATCTCTCCAAATTAATTCAATACAGTCACAATCAAAAACACTGGGGATTTTTGTTAAAATTGAAACAATTTTTCTAACTCAGACAGACAAGCAAAAAAGAGGCAAAAAACAGCTACAGTAATCTTACATAAGGAAAACAAGATGGAAAGATGAACACTTCTCGATATGAAAACCTATATTAAATAACCATTTTGTGGCGGGGTACTATGATTCATGCCTGTAGTTGCTGCAGTTTGGGAGGCTGAAGTGGGTGGATAGCTTGAGCTCAGGAGTTTGAGATCAGCCTGGGAACTATGGTGAAAACCCACTGCTACAAAAAGCATAAAAAAATTACCTGGGCATGGTCGTGCATGCCTGTGGTCTCAGCTACTTGAGAGGGTGAGGTAAGAGGATCGCTTGAGCCTGGGAGGCAGAGGTTCCAGTGAGCTGGGATCGCACCACTGTACTCCAGCTTGGAGAACAAAGCAAGACCTTGTCCCAAAACATAACTAATTAATTTAAAAATTTAAAAATTATTGTTCTAGTGAAGGGTGAGACAAATAAACAAGTTCAATGAATTAGTGAATCTGAAACCAATTCTGCACATATATAGTCACTCAATTTACAATAGAAGTCCTACGACAATTGTCTGAAGGCACTTGTACTGAAAAAAAGAAAAATATAGACCAGGTAATTAATTAACAACACAAATTTATTTTCTCACAGTTATGCACACTGAGAAGTCCAGTATCAAGGCACTGGCAATCTCGGTGTTTGGTGAGAGCTGCTCCTGCTCCCAAGATGGCACCTTGTGAGCTGCATCATGACATGGTGAAGATGGGAGGGCCAAAGGGGTAACTCTATGTGAAGCCGCTTTTATTAGACATTAGTCTTATTCCTGAGTGCAGAGCCCTCATGACCTAAACACCCAAAGAGTCCAACTTTTAATACTGTTACCATAAAAATTTACTTTCAGCAGGAACTTTGGAGGGGACAAAAATGATCAGACGATAGCAGTCATTTAGTAGAAACAAGTATAATACACAATTATATTGGATCAATTAGATATCCATATTACATTAAAATGAATCTTAACCTGTATATTTTCCCTGTACATTGATACAAATATTAATTCTAAATGAATTATAACCTGAAATGTACAAGTCAAAAATATAAAACTTTTCAAAAATAGTACAAAAAGGTATTTCATGACTATACATGTAAAAAAATATATCGTAAAGAAGGTCCACAAATCACTAAGCACAAAAAAAGTTGATCAACTAGTTCTCCCCAGAAAACTCAAAAAGTCAGAATGGTTTCTTTCCTCCAAATGACTGCATCACCTTTCCACCAAGAGTTCAGAACTGGGCTGAACATGAGCTGGCTGAAATGATAGAAGTAGGGATGGAAATAAAGGTCACTGAGCTACAGAAGTATGTTGTAATCCCATTCAGGAAAGCTAAAAGTAATAAAAAATCATTTCAGGAGCTGACAGACAATATAGCCAGTGCAGAGAAGAACATAACCAGCATGATAGATCTGAAAAACACATTAGAGGAATTTCATAATGCAATCACAAGTATTAATACCACAATAGACCAAGTGAGGAAAAGAATCTCAGACTTTGAACACTGACTTTCTGAGATAAGGTGGGGAGACAGGAGGAGAAAAAATATAATGAAAAGGAATGAACAAAACCTCTAAGAGATATTGGATTATGTAAAGAGACCCATTTTACGACTTATTGGTATACCTGAAAGAGATGGGGCAAATGAAGCAAACTTCGAAAACATATTTCAGGATATCATCTATGAGAACCTCCCCAACCTATCTAGAGAGGCCAACACTCAAATTCAGGAAATTTGGAGAAAACCAGTCAGATACTCCACAAGAAGATCATTCCCAAGACACATAATCATCAGGTTCTCCAAGGTGAGAATAAAAGAAAAAATGTTAAAGGAAACTGGAAAGAAAGACCCACTCACCTACACAGAAAACCCATCAGACCAACAGTGGATCTCTCAGCAGAAATCCTACAAACTGGAAGAGATTGTGGGTTAATATTCAACATTCTCAAAGAAAAGAAACTCCAACCCAGAATTTTATATCCGTCTAAACTAAACTTCGTAAGTGTGGAGAAATAACATCCTTTTAAAACAAGCAAGTGCTGAGGGAATACGTCACTACCAAACCTGCCTTACAAAATCTCCTGAAGGAAGCACTAGGTTTGGAAAGGAAAGACCATTACCAGCCACTACAAAAACACACAGAAGTACTCAGGCAAGCGACACAACAAAGCAACCACATAAACAAGTCTGTGAAATAACCAGCTAACATCATAATGACAGGATCAAATCCACACATATTCACACTAACCTTAGATGCAAGTAGGCTAAATGCTCTGATTAAAAGACATGGAGCGAAAAGCTGGAAAAAAAACTAAGACTCATTGGTATGGTGATTTCAAGAGACTCATCTCACATGCAATGACACACATATGCTCAAAATAAAGAGGTGGAGAAAAATCTACCAAGGAATGGAGAACAGAAAAAAGGAAAGGTTGCAGTTTCTGACAAAACAGGCTTTAAACCAACAAAGATCAAAAAAGACAAAGAAGTGCAAAATCTTCATGCTCCAGGCAGCTGATGGTGACAGTAAAGTCTGTCTCCAACCCATGACCACTGAACCCCTCTGGGATGCCAGTGGCCCTGCTGGATACACCATAGATGAGAAGCCAGGGAGCTTCCTCAGGTTTCCGCTGATACAAGGCTAAGGAGCTTCCAATGTTCTGACGGCACCCACAGACGAGAGGGTCTCTTTACCCTGAAGACAAAGACAAGGAGTCAGGAGACCGCATCAGCATAACATCTCTGGAGGTACCTGAGATTGGAATAAAACAGGAAAGTTTTAAACTTTCCCATACAAACTGCCTCAAGCGCACCATCCTCATAGTATAGCCACAGTCACTGATCTACATTGAATTATAATTACTGTTCTTGCTCAGCAGGGATGCCAGGCCAGAGGAAACAACAAGATTGAGAGAGGTTCAGTGCAGAGACATCTCCTCTTCCCCTCACCTGGGAGCTAGAGTTACAAGAGGCAGAGAAGCTGAGCTGGGGCTTCCATGAACCTTTCTGGGTCCTAACTGAGCAGCTCTTCCCCTGAGGTCTACCCAGGCATTGATATGGGCTCTAGACAGCAGCGTGGCGGGGAAGAACATGTAAAGAAGTATGGGAAGGCGCCAGACTTCCAGCTGCAGAGACCACCTGCCTCCTCTTCTTTGCACTGAGAAGCCCCTGCCCAGGTGATCAGGTCAGAAAGGCTATTGGCTCAGCTTAGGAGTAGACCTTCTCCCCTCTGGACACACAATTTTATCCCTGTCCTCCTACCTCACCAATCACCTAGATTCAGGCAGATGGTGTTTAGTACAAACTTCTTGAAAGAAAAAATAAAAATCTGTGGTTTCTTTTTCTCTTTTTTCCCCCAAAATACCCAGTCGTCTTCCTTGCTGCATGATTGTACCTGGCTGAAGTGATTGATCAGAAATTCATCTTCCATACACACTTTTCCTTTGCAGCTTATCCATCTTTTCTATGAGCCCTGAACATAGTCCATTCTTTGGAAGAACTAGTAAAGGACATCACTTTGTTAGGCCAAGCCCTGTGGGTGCATGAATGATCACAGCTGCAAAGATAAGCAGACTCCAGGCTCAAACTCTTCAGTATGTGATTCCACTCCCTGCAGACAGACGATGGTGGTGTCCAGCTGGCCAGGATAAGTGGGGAATGTTATCTTCTCTTCTCTAGAGCACTCCATTCTGCACAACACAGCCATTCACCCAAACTTGATCATCTTCTGCAGCTACACTGTGGGTCAGGGCCTAGCCTCCAGCCTCAGAGCACAGAGCGCAGAGCAGATTTTCCTCACAACTCGGCACCCTGGCAGCTCCTCCCAGGTGCTCCAGGTCACACATGAGACCCTGTTCCAGCCTTTGAGCTCCCTATTGACAGTGAGACACCATCACCCTTACATTCCCAGTATTTCTTAGTTCATGGAACTCTCTTTTTTTAATTGTGGGATTTGTTTGCCATCTACGGGCAGGTGTTTGACACAGCAACATATACGGTTTTTAACTTTGTAATAGTGAAAACTAATTCATTAGTTCACATAAATAATATATCAAGCTGAATAAATTGAATATTAAAAAAACCAAAGGCTAATTAAAGAGCTTGGAAAGAGTCTGAAGAGAGAAAAAAAAAGACAGATTCCTTTCAGAGGAGGCGTGTTAGTCACAGATGAAAGTCTCTTTTACAGATGACTTTTGAGCAGTAAATATCAACAGCAAATGACAATTTCAAATAGGCTGCCAAAATGTGATTGGATATTCCAAGTTATTTCCAAATAATGTGTAAATACATTTTCAAATTGAAACAAACAAAACCTTGAGTTTATCGTGAGATTCACAGAGTGAAAAATTTCACAAATGTGTGCTTTATCCAAAAGAACATTTATCCCTGATGGAAAGTTTAAATTTTCTTTGATCTTTAGAAAAAAACAGCTTTCTCTCCATTCTGTTCCACTCATGCTGCTGAGGAATGGGCATGGGGGCAATGACTGTGAGGAAGGAAGAAGGCTGTGCTCTCACGGAGGTTGTGCCTCCTGCCCGTCTGAGTGACCTCATGGAGCAGAGCCGCCCACACCACCAAGGCGAACCCCCTGTTTCTGACCTGCCATGGCATAGACAGAGAAACCTTGTCATATTTAGTCCACCTTATTTTAAGGCTTCTCTGTAATTGCTAATTTGATTGTCTTCTGATTCTGCTTGGTATCCACCTTCAGTTTTTGGAATATTTTATTTTTCACCATTTTTATTTAAGAGTATAGCCCCTTGGGATATCACCATCATGTAGATTTTGAGCTTGTTTATTTTTTAGGTGTGTCCAACCACACTGAGTGGTTTTATAACTTATCCCCTGTCTCACACCAAAGTAGATTCTATAGTGACTAGGTGCTGTCAATCACGTGAGGGCTAGCAATGACGATGGCTGCTCACCTCCTGCTCTAACTACTCACACTTTGTTGTCTCCCACTGCATTCTGTAATATTTCATATCTTTAAGCTTCATGTTGCTTTTAGGAGTACTTTAAAATCGCGTGTTAAGTGTCATGTTTTTTAATTTGATGGTTCCAGTTTGCTTGATTTCTATATAAGTTTATCTATATACCTTTTAATTATAAAGAAATGTCACTTTGAAATTTTAATTGCACTTGCCATCAAATTCATTATCTTGGAGTTGAAAATCATCTCAAATACACTTTAAACCCTAAGCCTGAAGCAGGAGCTTCTTATTCTTATTCTGTTGCTTCAATCATTCTTTTGTGTCTATCACTCTGCATTATGTCTTGTAACTGATATGATTCATCATTGATTTTGATGGAACTTTAGAACACTATTTTCAGTGGGATCAATTGAAAGCATAAGATTTTTGTGCTTTTAGAACCAAAAGAACGGATTCATAATTATTTTCCGGTAATGATGAAGTAATATGAGGATAAGATATTTTTGTATTATTTGAAATGTATTTTTATGAGAATATAATACTAAATGTCATCTCTAAAATGATACTTAGGTTAAATACTTTTGAAATTCTTAAAACTGGGGTGAAGAAGAAAAATGTCTTGTATTATTGCATTTAATAAAGTCTATGTTCTACATCTTTGAACATGTTGTGTTCTAAGCTTACTTTTGGAATTGCAAGAATTTTCTTTCACTGGAAAGAAGGTAATTGAGAAAACTTAAGGTATTTTGGCATTAGGATTGTATATCTGCCATGAATTTACAGTCTATTAATAATCAAAAATCAAACATTTTTACTAAATATTCTTAGCTATACTCCCCTGAGAACAGCTTGTGTAGAGTGCTTTCTCCAGCATGACACTGGCGATGGCAGTTTAGTGTATCATTGATAAAGGAGATATGAAGTTGGGAAAGTAGGACAGAAACAATATCTCAATATGACCAAGTATTATCTTGTATAAAATGCACCTTAAACTCATAATTTCCAACATGTATTCCCCTCGTGTTGTCACTAATCTGCATCCATGGACTGGTTGCTCTGTCAACCAAATTTTTTGTTGTTGATTTTTTAGAGACAATCTTGCTCTGTCAACCAGGCTGGTGAGCAGCGGTGCAATGTTGACCCACTGCAACCTGCACCTCCTGGATTCAAGTGATTGTCCTGCCTCAGCCACCCTAGTAGCTAGGATTACAGGCATGCACCACCATGCCTGGCTAATTTTTGTATTTTTAGTAGAGACAGGGTTTCACCATGTTGGCCAGGCTGGTCTCGGACTCCGCCCGCCTCGGCCTCCCAAAGCGCTGGGATTATAGGCATGAGTCACCGCGCCTGGCCCAACCTAATGTATGTTTCAAATGTGGGCAAGACAGGGAGAGTGAGAATAAGATTTTATTAACTCTTTCTTCATCATAGCTGCTTGCTCGCAGGGCTTGTGGCTACCTGAATTCTCCTACTGCTGATGCCATTCCCAGATTGTGGCAACCGATGGGGCCTTAACATGTGAGACTGAGGCCCAACTGAGAATTCATGGACCGGAGTCCTCAGCAGCAAATCCTGCTCCTGAGCTCTCCAACAGCCTCCTCTTCTGCAGAGTGAGAGACCAAACTGAGCTGTTCCTCAGAGAAGCAGTGCATATGTGCAGCTAGGCAACCCCAGAAGGGAGGTTTCTGTTTGAGGATGTAGCACTGTGGAAGGAATTTGTAGATGTTGCGTGCAGTAATAAAAGCCAATATCCTCAGCCTCCACCCTGAGTGATTTTCAGTGTGAAATCAGTGCAGGACCCACTGCCACTGAACCTGTCAGGGACCCCGGAAGCCCAGTTGGAACCCAAATAGATCAGGAGCTGTGGAGACTGGCCTGGCTTCTGCAGGTACCAATGCAAATAGGTGTATCCATTACTATGCAGGAGGCTCTGACTAGACCTGCAGGAGATGGAGGCCGGCTCTCCAGGGGTGACGGGCAGGGAGAGTGGAGTCTGGGTCATCACAATGTCCCCACTGGATCCTGAATCAATGAGAGAAAAGTACAAAGTTGTGTCCAAACATTATGAGCAACTTTTGTAATTGTTCTTATAATATTGATTTATTTTTTAAAATAATTTTGATATACATCATAAAAAATAAACTTTTAACAATGAGCCCATTATTTACTAGGTACAAGAGACTCCTTTATTTTTCAAAATGTTATTCAGAGTACTGGTCATTGTTCCTTTCAGATGGTTTCTAATTATTTACAGGTTTCTAATTATTCACAAATTATAAATTCCCTTCCCTGAAACATAAGCCATATGCCTCTAACACTTGGTTAGAATAAACATGGAACACTGTGGAGTCCCAGAGCTCATCCTTCCACCCCATGCTCCACACTCATCTCCTTTTGTGCTTACCAGGCACCCAGAGCATCCGTAGCCCCGGGAGCTGAGCAGAGAGCCTCATTTTGAGAAATTGAATACAGGAGTCCTGATTAGTGAAGGCAAGGTTGTAGTTGAGATTTGATCTCAGACTGACAAGAGAAGGTCCTTCCTAGGGGACAATATACAAATCCTCTGGTGGGTGCAGAGGTGTGGAAACAGCCAGTGGGGGAGGGGTATGTTTATCCTGTGAACAATGTGACATCAATTGTCCTTTGAAGGGAGACAAAGAAAGATGAAGTCATATTTGCCTATACTGATGTGAATAAGGATCTCGTGGTGGAAGTTGGGACCTTGGGCCGGGAAACACTGTGTAGTGCATGCCATGCTGAGAAAGCAGAAGGACCCTGATGATGTAGAAATGTGTGTCTAGGATGCATCTCTGGAAGGTGAGTGCCATTCTGCATGGCTCCCTCCCAGTCAATCAATCTAGAGAAAGAAACAGCCCCCTCTCCACAAGCACTGACACGCGGACAGCCTACAAATAAAAAGTGATCTTGAGCCCCTTCAACAGTGGTCCGGTATCTGCTGTTTCCAGGATAATTGTTCAAGAATGTTCAATGCAAGTGCTGGGATCTTCCCTCTGCTGGCACCGGGTGAGTGAGCCTCATTAGAGCACTCTGTCCAATGGCCTCACAGGGAGAAGGATGTGAGTCTCTACATTTAGAGCCGAGAGCCCAGCTTGAGTAAGAGGAAACAGGGCAGGAATTTTATGCCTCGGGTGGTGAATATAGGACTCCTGATGAGCAATTGTTGAACCTGGAATATATCCCATCCTAATCATCTCACCTATACCAGGTTAACCAGAGGGCGCTCTTGGAAGAGAAGAATTTCATAGGTTTATGATGAGAATAAACAAGAAATACATTTTGCCATGCAACTTTTAAACCTAACAGAAATGACTCATTGGAATTTTAATTGCACTTGCTATGGAATCCTTTATCTTGACATAAATCATCTCATGTATAATTTAAACCCATAGCCTGCATCAGGATCTTGTTCTATTGATTCAATCAGTCTTTTGTGTCTCTACACCGTATTATTACATGTAATGGACATCACTCATTACTTGAATTCATGTAAATTTATTTGGCAGAGCAATCAGATCATGGATGCAGATTAGTGGTTACACAAGTGAAACACATGTTAGAAATGACTGGCTTGGGAATAATTTTCTACAAGAAAACACTTGGTCATATTGGGAAATTGCTGTCTTCCCATTTTCAAAACTTTCTCTCTCCTTTACCAACTGACACGAAACTGCCATCCGTAGTATTATGGTGGAGAAAGCGCTATTACTTTTTTAACAGAAAGCGTTTCTGTTAGGTTTAAAAGTCGCATGGAAAAATGAATACAGATATTTATCAGACCGTAGCCCTCATATTAAGAAAGCATAGACTGGGCACAGTGACTCACGTCTGTAACCCCAGCACTTGGGGAGGCCGAGGCGGGTGGATCACGAGGTCAGGAGATCGAGACCATCCTGGCCAACATGGAGAAACTCCATCTCTACTAAAAATATAAAAATTAACTGGGTGTGGTGGCACGCACCTGTAGTCCCAGTTACTCAAAAGGCTGAGACAGGACAATCACCTGAACCCAGGAGGCGGAGGCAGCAGTGAGCCGAGATCGTGCCACTGCACGCCAACCTGGTGACAGAGTGAGATTCTGTCTCAAACAAACAAACAAACAAACAAAAAATGTAAATTTAGAGCACTATTGTCAATGGAATTTATTAAGAGCATAATTTTTCTATGCATTTACAACTAAAATACAGGATTCAGGTTTATTTTCATGAAAAAAGTGTCATATAAAAATAATGCATTTATTCATTCTTTGAATCATTTTCTTATGACAACATAGCACTAAATATTTCCTCTCTAAAATACTGTCAGTAAAATACTTGTGAAATTCTAAGAATTTGAGAAGGAAATAAAAATCTCATACAATTCTGCATTTTTTCTGTGGTACATTACGTAAACTTTATGTTTTCCATCTGAATTATGTTGTTTATTTTCAAAGCCCACTATTGGAATTGCAAGAATTCCATTTTCAGTCAGCAAAACGTAATTGAGGCAAATCAAGCTATTTTAGTATTAGGATTTATATCTGACTTGGGTTTTAAAAATCTGTAAGTAGTAAAAAAAATCAAACATTATAACTAATTATTCTTAGTCATACTCCCGTGAAGACAGCTGGTGCAGAATGCTTTCTCCACCATAATACTAGAGAAGGCAGTTTCCTGGGAGTGGTAAAGGAGAGAGAACATTTGGAAAGTGGGACGATAGCAATTTCCCAATATGACCAAGTGTTATCATGTATAAAGCTATCCCCAAACCAGTCGTTTCTAATATGTATGTACTTCACTGTGTTACCACTAACCTGCATCCATGATCTGATTGTTCTGCCAAATAAATGGACTCGACAAATGTAGGCCAGACAGGGAGGGTGAGGATGGGCTTTCATTCACTCTCCCTTCATCAGAGCTGGTTGCTCCCAGAGCACGTGGCCACCTGTGGCAGCTGATGGGGCCTTAACATACGGGACTAAAACACAGCTGTGGCTCTCGTGGGCCAGAGTCCTCAGCAGCAAACTCTGCCCTGTATTCTCCAACAGCCTCCTCTTCTGCAGTCTCAGAGACCCTACCGAGCTGCTCCCCAGACAAGCAGTGCATGTGAGCAGCTGGGACACCCCAGTAGGGAGGTTTCTGTTCGGGTCTGTACCACTGTGGAAGGAGACCGTAGAGTTTGCATGCAGTAATAAACCCCAACATCCTCAGCCTCCACCCTGCTGATTTTCAGTGTGAAATCAGTGCCTGACCCACTGCCACTGAACCTGTCTGGGACTCCAGAGGCCCGTTTGGAAACCAAATACATCAGGAGCTGTAGAGACTGGCCCGGCTTCTGCAGGTACCAATGCAAATAGGTTTTTCCATCACTGTATACAAGGCTCTGACTAGACCTGCAGGAGATGGATGTCGGCTCTCCAAGGGTGACGGGCAGGGAGAGTGGAGTCTGGGTCATCACAATATCCCCACTGGATCCTGAAATAATAACAGAGATGTGCAAAGTTATATAGACACATTATAAGCAACTTTCATTATTTCCCTAAGAAACTGATTTTATAGTTACGTATTTTTAACAAATTTTGATTTATATCATAAAAAGTAGGCTTTTTAAAATGAACCTATTATTTACTAGCCAACAGGGAACTCTTCAGTTTCAAGGTATTAATCAGAGCACTGATCATTGTTCTTGGGAGATGATTCATGCTTATTCCTGAGACAAAAATATGAATTTATGAATTTTCATTCCTGGAGCAAAGACCATGTGCCTCTAACACATGGTTGAAATAAATATAGGAAGCTGTGGTGCCCCCAGAACTCACTCTCCCACCCTGTTTTCCCAACTCATTTTAATCCTCTCCTTACCAGGGACCCAGAGCATTAGCAGTCCCAGGAGCTGAGCAGGGAGCCTCATTGTGAGAAGGTGACCTGAGGAGTCCTGATCAGTCAAGGCAAGGCTAGAGCTGAGCTTTTATCTCAGACTCACAAGGAAAGGTCTTCCGTAGGGGACAACATGCAAATCACCTGGTGGGTGCAGCAGCGTGAAAAGGGTCAGTGGTGTAGTGGGCGGTTGTCTCTTCAGTGAACAATGTGACATAAAATGTTCGTTGGAGCAAAACAAACATAGTTCAAGTCAAGTTTGCCTGTGGTCAAGGGAAGAAGGCTCTGACTGTGAAAGTTGGGACCTTAGGCAGGGACACATTGTGCAGTGCATGCCACACTGAGAAAGCACAAACACCCTGACAATGTGGAAATGTGTTTCTAGGATGCATCTCTGGGAGGTAAACGTTATCCTGCATGGCTCCCTCCCAGTCAATCTAGAGAAGAAAACAGCCCCGTTCCCACAAGCACTGATGGGCAGAGGGCCTGCAAATGAAAAGTGCTCTTGAGCCAGTTCAAGTGTTGCCTGGTGTCTGCTGTTTCCTGGGTAACTGGTCAACATTGTTCAATGCAAGGGTTAGAATCTCCCCTTCTCTGGCACCTGATGAGTGAGCCCCATGAGAGTGCTCTGTCCAACGGCCTCACAGGGAGAATGATGTGGGTCTTTACATTTAGAGTCAAGAGCCCAGTGTAAGTAAGAGGAAAGGGCGCAAGAATTTTATGCCTCAGGCAGTGAATATAAAATTCCTGGCGACCAACCTTTCAATCTGGGATGTATCCCATCATGATCATCTCACATGTACAAGATTAACCAGCAGGCTCTCATAGGGAAGAATTTCCTAGATTAACGATACAGACAAATAAGAAATAACATTGCATGATGTTTTTCTGAGTGGTGATTAGGAAAACTCTTCTCACACAGTCTCCCTGATCATGTGGGATCAGGTCCTATCAGGGCTTCCAGGTGCTTGCCAACTCTGAGTGAGACCTGAGTCTCCCCCAGTCTGGATGTGGTGCAGTCACAGCCATGAGTCTGCAGTTGAGAAGGAAATTGTCTATGTGAGAAGACCAAGCACCTACATCTACAGTTTTATGTCTCAGGGTAACCTGTACCTGAAACTGACATTCTCATGGTTTCATGTAAAGATGCGCACAGCTCAGGGATGTGAGTCTGCCCCACAGTTGATCATCACAAAGGGAAACAATCTCATGTTTCTTTATTTGTTAGTGATGTGCTTAATATTTAATTGAACAGCTCCTGAATAATGCTGTCAGCTCCAAACACTATCACAAGGACAGTCACATTTCGGAAAAAAAACAAAAGCAAAAACAAAGCAAAACAAACAAGCAAAAAAACCAAGAACAATTGAAATGCTAGCTTGCTGTGCTGTGTAATCTTGGGTAATATGACAGAAATTCATATTTAATTGCCCAAGAACACAAATAAATGAAATTCTAGGTAAGATTCCAGAGGAAAGCTTGGTTTAAATATCTTCACAAATATTTTTGAGGAATTATTTTGAGTGAAACCATACAAGGCATACTTTTTCCGTCCCACCACTATTAGAATATGGGAGTCAGGTTTATTTTCAGGTAATGACCACATCGTGTAAAAATTATACATTCACTTATTTCAATACCTTTTATTGTTTTTTATGGTAATTTAGAACCCAAATTGTTATTTCTAAATGACTAGTGAGTTTCAAAAGGAATCTTCCTATTCTGGGACAATGACGTGGGGTTGAAAGGCTAAGAGAACCACTGCAAGAACCTGGAAAGAAAATAATACAAAATTTTATATTAATAACACCAGAGAACGGTAGAAGAAATGAGAACTAAGTGACCTACAATTACAAAGTGAATAGGATCCCTTCTAGCTGAACTGATGCTCTTCTGACATTTTGTCCTCCTGCCAAATCTGCCAAGTTTGCATGTGGACACAAGCTCTGTCTTGGCACAGGCAGAGGAGGTCTCCTGGGAAAAATGAATCGGGTTGACCCTCAGGGTTGCACAGGGCAACCTCTTTACATGGCCTGAATCCTCCATGGAGCATTTGCTGAGTTCTGAGTCATCAGGCAGCTGGAGGAGATGGGCTAGAAGAACATAAAACTCCCACAGACTCAGCGTGCTCTTCCAAATCCTCAGACTTGCACAGAACACTCTGAATACATGTCTGAATCACTGACATGGTTTTGGATCCCCACTGCACCCCCTGCTGGTGTAGACCCTGCCTGGCCTTCTGCTCAGCATGTCAGTGCTTGTGACATCTCCAGACCCAACCAGTGGTCTCTGCTAAACCTCCTCTAGGCGCAGAATGAGTTTCAGAAGCTCTGCTTGGCTGTTGTGATTTGACTCGGACTGAGTGACATGACCTCAGGTCTCTTTGCACAGGAACTTCACTAAACCTTTGGTGATTACAGAATTAAAGCCCTACTCACAACATTACTTTCCTTTGGGACTCCCGGTGGCACAGGCTCCACCCGGGAAGTCAGGCAGCAGTGCCTTTAACTCCGTGGTTCTTCACAAGAAACATATTTGGCCCCTTTGTGGGTCCACATCAACTGCCATGCCCACCACCATCCACATCCCCACCCACCATAAACCAAGAGCAGTTTAACTGAACAATAGCTGACCTCTCCTGTATCCCCTCATGCCCCTCTTCCTGCAGTCTGTCCAATCTTGAATTCTGAACTTTGTGGAATAAAAAAGTTTATGACATCTTTTATTTTCCCAGTGATCCATGGAAAATACTACATCTTTAGTATACTACATCTTCCAAGATTTGCTTTTTATTTCTAAAAACCAACTTTTGGAATTTCAAGAACTCCCTTTTTCTGTCAGTGAGAGGCAATTGTAATAAAAAGAAAAAGTTTCAGTATTAGTATCTTGTATCTGCTATGAAATTACAAAATCTATTGGACACTCACTACCAAGATGTTACTGATTGTCCTCAGCCAGATCCCTCTGAGGAGAACTAGTGGAGAATGCTGTCTCTACTGTCTTAGGGAGTGGGCAATGAGTGCTAAGTAGAATAAGTGGAAGTTACAAAAAAAAAGTAGGAAAATGACAATTTTAAATATAACCAAATATTTTCTTAAAAATATGGCTAGGTGCGCTGGCTCATGCCCGTAATGCCAGCACTTTGGTAGGCTAAGCCCAGTGGATCACTTGAGGTCAGGAGTTTGAGACCAGCCTGGCCAACATGGTGAAACCCTGTCTCTACTAATAATACAAAAATGAGCTGGGCGTGTTGGCGAGAGCCTGTAATCCCAGCTACTTGAAAGATGAGGCAGGAGAATCGCTTGAAACTGGGAGGCAGAGGTTGCAGTGAGCTGTGATCATTGTTCCACTGCCCTCCAGCCTGGGTGACAGAGACTCTGTCTCAAAAAAGATCTATCTATATCTATCTCTATATCTATGTCTATATCTATATCTATATCTATATCTATATCTATATCTATATCATCTATATCTATATCTATCTATCCTATATCAAACTGTTAAACCCTAAGATGTATTCAATGTGTTTTGCCAGAAATGATCAATTGTCTGGCTGTTTTGCTGAATAATTTAATAAACAACTGTAAGCAAGGAGGGAGGATGAAGATGAGCTTCCATCCTCCTTTCCTTTTCGTCCTGAAAAGGACTCACAGGGCCCTAGAACCTCCTCATACTCCTGCTACTTATGACAGTCAAGGCTGTATCAGGTGACAGGAACATCAGCAAGAGCCGGAATCTGGTGTGATGGCTCATGCCTCTAATCCCAGCACTTTGGGAGGCCGACTTGGGTGGATGACTTGAGCCCAGGATTTCAAGAGCAACCTGGGCAACATGGTGAAACCTCATGTCTACAAAAAAAAATTTACAAAAATTAATCGGGCTTGGTGGCGTGCACCCTGTGTTTCCAGCTACTCTGTAGGCTGAGGTGGGAGAATCACTTGAGCTTGGGATTTCAAGGTTGCAGTGAGCCATGATCACACCACTGCACTTCATGCTGGATAACAGAGTGAGACCCTGTCTTGAAAACATAAAGAAGTAAATAAACTGGTAGTGCTTGAGGGGCAGCTGAGGATTCATAGCCCAGAGTCCTCAACAGCAAACCTGAGTTCTCCAACAGCCTCCCCTTTTGTGGACGCAGAGACCCTGCTCAGCTGCTCCCCAGACAAGCAGCACATGTGGGCAGCTGGGCAACCCCAGCAGAGAGGTTTCTGTTCCAGGATGTAGCACTGTGGGGGGGCCATTGTGTAGTCTGCATGCAGTAATAAACCCCAACATCCTCAGCCTCCACCAGGCTGATTTTCAGTGTGAAATCAGTGCCTGACCCACTGCCACTGAACCTCTCTGGGACTCCAGAGGCCCGATTGGAAACCTCATAGATCAACAGCTGTGGAGACTGGCCCGGCTTCTGCAGGTACCAATGTAAATAGGTGTTTCCATTACTATGCAGGAGGCTCTGACTAGACCTGCAGGAGATGGAGGCCGGCTCTCCAGGTGTGACGGGCAGGGACAGTGGAGTCTGGGTCAACAGAATGTCCCCACTAGTTCCTGGAATGGTGACAGAAAAGGGCAAAGTTACATAAAAATATTATGTATCACGTTCATAATTTTCGATTATTCCAGCCTGTATAATTTCTTTGCAATTTCAAGAATATCCAACTTCAAAAAG
Source organism: Papio anubis (assembly GCF_008728515.1). Taxonomy (NCBI): domain Eukaryota; kingdom Metazoa; phylum Chordata; class Mammalia; order Primates; family Cercopithecidae; genus Papio; species Papio anubis. The sequence continues at coordinate 89,715,648 of NC_044989.1, forward strand.
AACTCAGCACGCACAAAGAGGTCTCCTATACCATCTCCCTCTTTCTAAGACTTGAGTTTCTTCAGGGCACATATCCTTCCTTCTTCTAAAGTCTTCCTCACTCTCAGAAATCAGTACATCATACGTTTCATGCTGGAGAACAAGACCTACACATCTAACATGTGGATGGAACACACATGGGAGGCAGTGGGGCCCCCAGAGCTCATCCTCCCACCCCATTCTCCTCCCTCATCTTCCTGCTGTCCTTACCAGGGACCCAAAGCATTAGCAGTCCCAGGAGCTGAGCAGGGAGCCTCATTGTGAGAAGGCGACCTGAGGAGTCCTGATCAGTCAAGGCAAGGTAAGAGCTGAGCTTTTATCTCAGACTCACAAGGGAAGGTCCTCCCGGGGGATAATATGCAAATCTCCTGTGGGTGCAGTGGGGTGGAAAGAGCCAAAGGGATGGTGGGAGCCTCTCTTGAGGGCAAAATGACTTAAATATTGTCTCTGTTTAGAGAGACCAATAGAGATAAAATCTATGCCGCATGAGTAAGATAAATTCCCTTTTCCCTTTGTCTTCTCTCTTAGATTTCTTGTTTCTTAGAATTTCCCAGGTGCATTTCTCACTTCTCCTTAGCAAGGTTAAGATTCTGTAAATATATGATGATTCTTATTTTTTTATTCACATTGAATTAAGAGTAAAGGATTGGCTTCTTAAATTTTTTAATTGATATAAAACACTCACAAAGGATGGAAATGTTAAATATGCAACTAAGTTTTAGGTATGTTCTCCATCTGGATGAATCTCTAGAATATTTCAAATTCTCCAGACTCACCCGTTGTGCACCTTCCCAGGCAACAATTGCTCCCCCATCCCAATCAAGGTAACTGGTATTCAGATATTCATTATAATAATTTGGTTTTCCCTGTGCTACAATCTCATATAAATTGAAGTAAACACTTTTGTTTGACTGCTTCTTGCTTCTTTCTTGTTTCTTTATTATTTTTGAAGTATTCTTTTCTCCCTATGCATTCAAGCTACTATCTGCTGTAATTTCCTGTGATTTTGAAGAATTTCCTCTTGAATGTCTTATAGAGCACATCTCTGCAAGTAATCATTTCTCTTCATTTTCTAATAAAGAAATGTTTTTACTTTACCTTTATTTTTGAAGCGTGTTTTAACAGGATATTGAACCATTTGTTGAGTACCCCCCACCTAGCATTTAAATATGTAATCCCACTGTCTTCTAGCCTCTATCAGTCTCTGAACAGTTAGCCAGTTATTTCATTATTGTGTTTCTGGTATAATGAGCCAGTTTTTTCTTGATACAACTGAGATTTTTCTCTTTGTCTCATTCATCGTTTTAACTATAATATGTACAGTTGTAGTTTATCCTGAACGGTTACACTACTATTTAGGGTAACGCATGGCATTTAACCTGAATAAGTTTCATTACTTTTTCTGTGTTTTTTTTTTTTTTTTCTTGATCCTACAGACCAATGTCTTTTATTACTCTTGATGTATTTGCCATTATTTCTCAGCACTCTCAGGTATGCCATCTCCCAGTGATCCTTTCTCTGTGGTTTTTCTCTGTGTTTCACTCCACTGTGTGGCTGGATGTTTTCTATTTGTTTTATGTCTTAGGCAATTTCCACAGCGGCCACAGGACCAGGCTCTGGAGTGCTGGTGCACTTGGAGTGACAGTGCATTTGGAGTGACAGCAACCCTGGGCCTGGGCCTGGGCTGGTCCACATGGAGGTGGCTCAGTGTCTGAGTTGCCAGCACTGGATGAGGCCCTGGAGCCTGGGTTTAGGGCACTGAAGCCCCATCCTAGGCGGCACAGCAGGGGATGCTTCTTGAGAGGGTGTGGGAGGAGAGTTTTACAGCATCTTCCTCTCTGGGGTGGTGTGATTATAGCTGCAGGTTACCTTAATGCCAAAAGCATCAGTGTCCTCTGTGGCGCAGGCTGCTATAATCCTCAACAATGAACCCTGATGGGCCTCCTCTGGGAATGTTGTAGGGTCGGGGCTGCCTGGGGGTTTACTTAGGTCATCAGCTGCAAAGGCTGCAGGGTCCTTTACAGAGCAGACCATGGGGACTGCAGTGGCCCTGCCTCCTGGCTGATAACAATTGCCTCCTGCTTCTTTCATCTTAGAGGTCTCAGGACTCTCAGGCATGCCATCTTCCAGCAACGCTTTCTGTATGGTTATTCTGGGAGTTTTTTCTAATTGTGTTCCTGAACACTCTTAATTGGGCACTTGAACACTCCAAGGGCTATTTGCCTTGGATAGCTGTACAATTGTTGGTCTTGCCTTTGTTTTTGTGTTTGTATTTTTTTTGGGTAGGCAGGCAAAGGCTGGTGTCTCCTAGTCAGTCATCTCGCTGATATCACTCCCCTAGGACATCGTTTTGATGATGCAGTAACACTATCATGGAATAATACTTGGGCATGCTGAGGTGAGAATTAGAGTATTTAGCATGTGGGAGGAATGTGAATTGCTTTGGTCACAGGGTGGACTGATGCCTGTTGCATTCTCCAACATGGCTGTGACAAGATCTCCTATCCTACATTTTTTTCTAACAGTGTGATCTTGACTCTTCTCCATTGAACCTACTGTCTTATGCTTCCTTCTGTTGAATTTTGGTAGGCATGCGACTGTGCAGAAGCAATGCTGTTTGTCTTCTGAGTCTATAAGAGGTCATCAACGCTGCATAACTTCTGCCTGCTCCTCCTCTGGAAGTTTCAAGTAAACCAAGCATCCACATGAATTGGCAACCCCAGTTGAGAACCTTATGTCTAATGTCATCCACCTTTGAGGTGACGCCTACCCTAACCACTCACTGACTGTATCCTTAGGAAAGCCTGGCAGGAGCCTTGGGAGCCCAGGCAAAATCCAGAACCATAGAGATGATAGGCAGATGATTGCAGTTTTCATGTGTTATTAAGTTCGGGGGTAGTTCGTTTTGTGTGCATTAATAGTACCTAGGATACCAACTTAGAGAAGGAATATGGAAGTAGAAAGTCAACTATTGATAGTAGAATCTGGGTCAAGTTTATATTTCTTGCAGTGTTTTTCCCACTCGTCACTGTTTGATATTATGGTAAAATAAAAAGTTATAAAGAGTATGTGCAAATGTACAAAAGGTTACTGACAGAGAATCAAGGAGACTCAATAAGCGAAAGGTTTTACCATGTTCTTGTATTAGAAAACTTAACATTGTGAATATAACAACTCTCTCCAAATGAATTGAATACTGTGACAATCAAAATCCTTGTGAATTTTGTTGACATTTAGAAGCTGTTTCTAATGCAGATGGACATTCAAAGAGGCAAAAAAACAATGATGGTAATCTTACACAATAAGAACAAGATTGGAATATTAACACTTTCCAATATCAAAGCTTATGTTAAGTAACAGGAATGAAAACAGTATAGTATTGGTGAAGGCTGAGACAGTTAACCCTGTGCAATGAGTCAGAGAATCTGAAACCATGTCTGCATATATATAATCACTCAATTTACAATAGAAGTGCTACAGCAATTGTCTCAAACCATTTGTACAAAACAATCCTTTAGATTGGATAATTAACAAACAATATAAATTTATTTTTCCACAGTTATAAAGGCTGTGAATTCCAAGGTCAAGATGCTGGCAAACTTGGTGTCTGGTGAGGACTGTTCCTGCTTCCAAGATTGCACCTCGTGGCTGTGTCGTCACATGTTGGAGGCGGAAAGGCAAAAGTGGCAAGTCTGTGTAAAGCCACCTTACTAGGCATGAATCTCATTCAGGAGTGCTGAGCCCTCATGACCTAATCACCTCCCAAAGGGTCTACTTTCTAATATTGTTGCCTTGGGATTCAGTTTTAACAGGAACTTTGGAGGTGACACAGACATTCAGGCCATAGCAGTGATGTAGTAGAAAAAAAAAAAATAACTGAATTATATTGGATCAATTGTATATCCATATTACATTAAAATGAATCTTAACCTCTTCCTTTTACTTCTACATTGATACAAATATCAACTCTAAATTAGTCAGAAATTGAAATGTGAAAGGCAAAATAATAAAGCTTTTAGAAAATAGTATAAAAAGATATGTCATGAATATGCATGTAGGAAAGATTTCTTAAAGAGAATATGCAAAACACTAATCATGAAAGAAAAGACTAATAAATCAGTTTGCATTAATATATTTTTGTAGCTTTAAAGAAATAAATTGCAAAATGTTATTTGATACATACGTATAAAAGAAATAAACTACATTGGGAGATAGGAATGTGTGATTGTGGATAACCTCAAATGATATATAAGTTATTGCCCCAGCTTGCATTTTGTGAGTTAGAGTCACAGGAGCTTTACATTCACAGTAATGGAACATTACCATTAATCACCAAATGAATGACTGAGTTTTGAATAAATAAACAACAAAGAGTCGTAGATGAAACTGCATCATGATCAAAACATTGTAATTAACAGATTATCATGGCTGAGTATTATTAATTGAAATAAACAAATGTAATTGCTTGATTTTTAATTAGAGGAAAAAAAACAAAATAAAATATCCTGCAATTTTTGAAGAAAATTTCTACAGAATATTTTACATAATCAATAGAATGAAGAAAAAATACCAGGACCTGGATGAAAATGGAATGAACATACTCATTCATACTCATTTCACTCAGATATAACAAGTGAAAAGGTAGCATGGATCTATCAACACTGCTGATCTATGAGAAAATAAAACTCTAAATGTACTTGTTTAAAAAAGCAACTAAGGGGCAGGACCGTAGCAACCAGAACTGGCCCTGCAAATGAGCAAATAAGTAATATAAAACTTGGAAGAACAGTCTCAGTTCACAAAGTAGAGGTATATGAGATTAAATAAAGAAAAGAAAGAGTGAAACAGACAGAAAAACAGAATTGAAAGTCAAGCCCAATAATGAAATATTTCCCTGTATACTAGTCATTAGAACAGGGGTGATAAAGAGAAACATAATTTAAAATATGTATGCCTCTGTTATATATTCATGAGTGCAAATTAAACAGACTCAGAAATCTAGGCAAAATTTGGAAGCAAATACACAGGTGATTTTTCCATGTTAAAAAATCAAGATCCAATAAAAATCCAAAATCTGAGGGAGTTTTTTTTTTTTTTCAGAGATAAAAATCAAGCTTGCTTCAGCAATGTAGTTTGCAAGCCCAGTTCCTAGAGAACAATGTAGTGATAGCTACATAACCACAAAAAGTGATTATGCCCATGCTTGTGAACTAAGGAAATGATCAAATATGAAGGAAATGTGCAATTCTGAAAATACACATCAACATAAAGTTCATGAACATGTAAAAAAAAAGAAAATCTTGAAAGATTTATTTTGATTCATCAAGAGTTTAAGCAGCATGCTCAGGTAAAGGAAGCTGTGCCTTGCGATTTAAAAGGCTGTTGTTGGTGACTGGGAGCAGTGGCTCACGCCTGTAATCCCAGAACTTTGGGAGGCCGAGGCAGGTGCATCACTTGAGGCCAGAAGTTTGAGACCAGCCTGGCCAACACGGTGAAATCCTGTCTCTACTAAAAATACAAAAATTAGCCAGGCTTGGTGGTGGGTGCCTGTAGTCCCAGCTGCTTAGGAGGCTGAGGCAGGAGAATCGTTGAACCCAGGAGGTCAAGGTTGCAGTGAGCCGAGATGGTACCACTGTGCTCCAGCCTGGGCGACAGAGTGAGACTCAATCTCAAAAATAAAAAATGAAAATAATAAATAAAAAAATAAAAATAAAAGCCTGTTGGTAAAACTTCTGGGTTTGGTAAACACATTGAAGTGCTGGCAGGTGGCTGCCTGGAGGGGACATGGAAGCTTTGCACCATCTCACCCTGTCTCAACCTACCCCCTCATCTTGCCATATGCATCTCTTCAGTCAGGCACTTCCTGAGTTTTATGCTTTAAAACAAACCAGGAAATGTAAGAAACAAAACAAAACAAAACAATCTTGCTGGAAGGAATCTTGCTTGATTGGTAGAAATGATTAAACCAAAAATCTAAATCAGTTGAAAATTCACTTATAAATGCAAGTCACTGTATAGGAATAATTCTTGAAATATAATGTATGTAATATGATACCATGTAATTATAATCTAAAAACTCTAAATAAAAATGATAATATTCCTTATGCAAAAACATAAGCAGAGTCAGGGTGAAGGCAATAAAAGGAGCAGTTTTGCTGTTATGCTACTTAAGTATATAGTGAAAATTAATGATCAATTTTTTCTTGACTTTAGAAGTACAAAATTGTAGATTCATGTAGGCTTAATAAAATTAAAGTATGCGTATATCATTTTCTTCATGTTTATCCTTAAAGGAAAATTTAAGACAAATAAAATAAACTATATTAAAAATATGAGTAAAACAAAAAAACAAAGTGTAAAAACAAAATCATAAAAAGCAACACAGTGGCATTAATACCAACACATCTGGATTCTACACTGTTGTGAAGGCCAGAGTAACACGTGTATTCACTCCCCAAGGGAAGGGAATCCATGTTAAATCAGGACAACTGAAGCACTAATGTTCTCTTAACAAAATCTCTCATCAGACTAACCACTGACCAGATGTTCAGAAGGGACTAATTGCTCCCTATCCCACCATCTTAAAAAATATTGCCTGACAGCAGAACAGTAGATAGAAAATAAAATGCAAATATTTTAAACTCAATTTGTGAAGGGCAATAAATAAATATCTCACAAGACATGGTAAGGATGTTAAGGGCTTCCACCGTGGTCTTGGGGTCCCAGCCTGGTTCCATCTCCCTGGATCTGGAACTGATTTCACTGTGACCATCAACACCATGGAGGCTGAGGAGACTGCAACGTGCTCCTCTCAGCAGGAGGATGAGTTTCCTGAAACAGAGACACAGACCTGAACACAACTTCCTGTGTTTTCTTTAAGACTGTAGATGCGTATGCAAAACGTATTTTCTTTGCATTTTGATCCTTCATATATTTTCCCTCTGTTTTGGTTAGAACTCACTCACAGTGGTGATTTATTAATAAAATATACTTTGTCCTATTGTATGAGATTCATGGGATTGATTCAACCAGGCATTAAAAAAATCTGCCTTCTTGAGGTTCTTCTACTTTATGTGAGGAGTTTCGACAACGAATAAAACAGTTAACTAGTAAAAGGAGTAGACATTAGCGTCCCAGTCACTTCCAATTAGGGGTTCTTGTCCAGAAGTTTAGGAGCCCAGAAAGCTAAAGATAGGCACACAGCATAAAGACAAGGCATTCCTTCTCAATTTCTTGTTCCTCCCACAGGAAGTTCTTATTTTTCCTTATATAGCTCCCCATTTTAATTTTGATTTGTTTTTCCTAGCTTGAGTCTTGAGCCAATCCCTCCTTCTGTAACCCAACTTCCCCGTGTGGTTCTCAGCCTGTACCTTCCTCTCAATAACTTTGGGAGTGAGTCGGCATCCACAAGGCAGAAACTGGAGACCCTCATTTATGAAGAGTGGGAAAAATTAAAAGAGTAATGAATATCCCTGAGCTACCTCAGATTTATTTTTTACATCCTCAAATATTTCAGCTGTTCTCAATACTCATTCACTAAGAGATTCTTTCTTCTTACTACACAGCCTAATGTTACAGCCACTTTGGGAAACGGTCTGGCAGTTTCTCAAATGGTAAAACATGCAATTGCCATATAATCCAGCCATTCCACTTATAGGATTATACACCCCCAAATGAAAACATATGTCTACACAAAAAAGTGTATGAATGCCCATAGCAGCAATACTCCAAGAGATAAAAACTAGAAAAAACAAATACCCATTAACTGATACATGGAAAAAGAAAATATGGTATGTATATGCAATAGAATATTATTAGGTCATGAAAAGAAATTAAGTACTCACAGACATTATAACATAGCAATACTCGGCATACATTTTGGTAAGTGAACTAAGCCAGTCACAAAAGACTGCCTATAGTGTGAATGTGTTTATGCGAAATGTCCACAATAGGCAAATCTAAAAAACATAGAAAGTAGACTCTTGTTTGCCTGAGATGGGCAAAATCCAAGTGACTGCTCATAGGCCCAGGGTTTCTTAAGACTGATGGAAACGTTCTATAAGTGATTCATGTTATAAACCCTGAATATCTGAGACAAGTCTCAGTTAATTTAGAAAGTTTTTTCCAAGGTTAAGGACATGAGCCTGTGACACAACCTCTGGTACTAATGACAGGTGCCCAAGGTAGTCAGAGCACAGCTTGGTTTTATACATTATAGGGAGACATGAGACATCAATCAATATATGTAAGATGTGTATTGGTTATGTCCAGAAAGGTGAGACAACTCAAGCAGGGAAAAGCCTTCTGGGTCACAGGTAGGTAAGGCAAACAGTTGCATTCTTTTGAATTTCTGATTAGCCTTTCCAAAGAGGCAATAAGGTATGAATTAATCTCAGTGAGCAGAGGGATGATTTGAATAGAATGGGAGGCAGGTTGACCCTAAGAATTTCCCAGCATGACTTTTCCCTTTAGTTTAGTGATTTTGGGGCCCCGTGGTTTATTTTCCTTTCACAATGTGATTATTGCATAACTCTGTGAATATACTAAAACAATTAAATTGTTCAATTTAAATTGAACAAATACATGGTGTATCAATTATATCACCATAAAGATGGTCATTTTAACCATAAGATTCTAAGAGCAAACAGAAGTTGGGCAAGAAACATGAAGACTGTACGCAAAAGATCTATTTATTGGATGTGCATGGGACCCATTGTTCTGAGATAAGGTTTGCAAATATTGATATGATCCAACTTTAGAACTAGTGACTGACAGTTTTTTCCTTAAATGGGGTCACCAGAATTCTCTGTGATGCTCTTCCTCAGAATGAATGACGATTAACAACTCTCATCACCTGTCTACTTGAATTTTACTGATCTCATTTCTATGAATGATATAGCAAGTAGGAAAAATACTATGTTTTAGTTTCAACTTTCAATGAGTAAAGTTGGCAGAGGCTTCAGTGCAGTCTTGGGGTTAGAAAATACTTTGAAGCAAATTGTTCTTGCTCTGTAAATATTACCTAATTTGTTTCATAAATTTAGAGGCACTAAGAATCACTGTTAAGTACAATTCATTTTCAGTAGATTGGAATTTCAATTTTTCGCAGGACTAAAAAGACAGGGTGGTGATTCATGTGTCCCTGAGATCATTAAGACTTTGTGAAACTTGTAAATTGTAGAACCTCTTATATTTGTTGAGATGAACTTATACATGATATGTGAAAATGAATCTATATTATGAAATATAATTTGATTAGATTCTTTGAAAAATTCATTTGAAGTTGATTAGTTGAAATGACATTATGCCTTATAGATTAATTTATTTAATATTTTTTGTAGAGTAAACTCCACATATAAAAAACATAACATATTCACAGTATGTACATTTACAAGTCATAAGTGTCCAACTTGATGAATTTTCAGAGTGAACACACATGGGTGACCACCAACCATACCATGAAACAGAACATTGGCTAGCCACAATTACCCATCTCCCTTCTTATAATCCTGGTGCCCTGTGCCCTCCTTTCCATTCCACTCTCAAGACCCTGGCATGCTAGGCCTGTGATGGGAATGGCAGCCTGGTAAATCTCCTAAATGCCTTCAGGGACATACTTCATTGTCTTGATGAATAGCATCTGCCATCCTTATAAGTCTACTATTCTCTGTATCGAATGTTCACTTGACCACATCCTTGGTGTACTCCCTCAAAAAAGCTTTTTCATTCTTCATGATCTGGCCAGACTGAGAAATTCTCCAGTCTTTAGGTTCTGGTTTCCTTTTGATTTTCTTTAATTCATATCTCTCTTGTCACTTTTTATTGTAAGCAGTCAAGAGAAGCCATGCTGCACCCTCAACCCTTTGCTTAGAGATTTCTTCTGCCAAACATCCCACTTCATCACTCTCAGGTTCTGCCTTCTACAAAACACTGGGACACAAACACAATTCTGCCAAGTTCTTTACCACTTGATGATAAGAAGTGTCTTTCCCCTAGTTTCCAATATCATGTTACTCATTCACCTCTATTCCCCAAAATAATGCCCTTTATTGTCCATATTGCTGCCAACATTGTCTTCGCAACAATTAGACAGTCTCTAAGGAGACTGAGGCTTTCTCTACAGCTCTGCTCTTCCTCTAAGCCCTCACCAGAGTCACCCTTTGTGGTCTGTTGGTAGCAATACAGGCTTTGCCAGTACACACCTCTAAATTCTTCCAGCCTCTACCCATAGCCACTTCCACATTTTAGGAGTTTAGGAGTTGTGACCGCAGCACCCCACTTCGCAGTAGCAATTTCTGTCTTCCTGTCTTAGTGCATTCTTGCTGCTATAACAAAATACTCAGACTGGGTAATTTAAAAACAGTAGAATTTTATTTCTCATAGTTCTGGAGATGGAAGTTCAAGATCAAGGCACTGGAATATTTGGTGTCTGGTGAGGGCCTATTCCTTGTAGATTCTCCCTTCTCTGCATCCTCACATGGAAGAAATGTAAAAAATAATCTACCAGACTTTCTTGTGCACTTTGATAAGGGTGCACATCTCATTTATAAGGGGAGAATGAGATGTTTCCTTGTTGCATGAGGCATGAGAAATATATTTTTAAGCATCCACACCTATGAGTCTGATCAAATGTTGTTGGCAATGAAATTGTTCTAAAACCTGGCTGTACAACTAAGTCTGAGGAAAAAATCAAGAATCACAATAAAACGTTTGTGGCAATTTACTCCTTGCAACTTCCAAATTTTCAAATAGAGGTAATCATATTAAAAATCCAGGGGTCACCAAAGCAGCTGTCCATAAAAGAAGCAGCTGGCTTGATCAAAAGAAAAAGAAAATACCTATTGTGTTTTGAAAGGTTTTGTTTCATGCTAACGAACACTGTGGGACACACACCACTATACTGATAAAGTGATAAAGTGTCAAGTCTTCAGGCTCCAGGCTGCTGATGGTGAGAGTAAAGTCCATCCCAGGCACACAGTCACTACACCACACTGGATGCTAGTGACCCTGGTGGATGCACCACAGATGAGGAACACGGGAGCCTGACCAGATTTCTGCTGACATCAGGCTAAGGAACTGCCAGTGCTCTGACTAGACCCATAGATGACTCAGGCTCTTTTTCCTGAAGACAAAGACATGGAGGCGGGACACTGCATCAACATAACCTCTCTGGAAGTACCTGAGATTGGAATACAACATGAAAGTCACCCACATAAACTGCATCAAGTCACTCTCTTTCTAGTACAACCAGAATCACTGATCTACATTGAATGATAATTATTATTCTTGCTCAGCAAGAGGTGCCAGATCAGAGGAACCAACAAGGTGGATCGAGTTTCAGTGCAGAGCCATTTCCTCTTCCCCTCACCTGGGAGCCAGAGTAATAGGAGGCATGGCTGAGTTGGGGCTTCCATGGTTCCCTCTGTGTCTGAACTGAGCAATTCCTCCCCTGAGGTCTGACCCAGGCATTGACATGGGCTCTGGACAGCAGGGCAGCTGGGAGGAACGTGCAAAGAGGCTGGGGCAGGGGCTGGGCTTCCACCTGCCTCCTCTTCTCTGCACTGAGCAGCCCGTGCCCAGGAGGTCAGGTCAGAAAAGGCTGTTGACTCAGCATGAGGGCAAAACTTCTCCCCTGTGGACACAGGTTTTTTTTTGTTTTTTTTTTTTGACCAAGTTTAGCTCTGTTGCCCAGGCAGAAGTGCAGTGGCAGGATCTCGGCTCACTGCAGCCTCCATCTCACGCGTTCCAGCGATTCTCCTTTCTCAGAATCCCAGGTAGCTGGGATTACAAGCACGTGCCACCATGCTCTGCTAATTTTTGTATTTTTAGTAGAGACGGGGCTTCGCCGTGTTGTTCCAGGCTGCTCTCGAACTCCTGACCTCAGGTGATCCACCTGCCTCTGCCTCCCAAAGTGCTGGGATTATAGGCATAATCCCTGCCCTCTTGCCTCATCAATCACCCAGAGTCAGACAGATGGTGTGTATTACAAACCTGTTGGAAAAAAAAATAGAAGCCTGTGGTTTCTTTTCTCTTTCTTCTCCCAGTATCCCCAGTCATCTCCCTTGGTGCATGATTGTACCTGGCTGAAAAGTTGTTAATCAGAAATTCATTGTCCAAAGACACTTTTCCTTTTCAGCTTGGTTATCTTTCCTATGAAACATCTTAGCTTCACTCAGCTGCACCATTCTTTGGAAGATCTAGTAAAGGACAACACTCAATTAGGCCCAGCACTGTGGGTACAAGGATGACCAGAGCTGCACAGAGAAGCAGACTCCAGGCTCACTCTTCAGTGTGTGATTCCACTCCCTGCAGACAGTCGATGGCGCTGTGCAGCAGGCCAGGAAGAATTCCTTGGGGCATCTTCCATTCTCTGTGCCACACCACGCTGCATAATGTATCCGCTCACCGAGACTCAGGCTCTTTTCTGTTTAAATGGAAATCTCTGTTTACACTCCTGATCTACGCAAGAATCTAATCTGGGGTTTCCTGTGTTCCTCAGAATTGTGAACATGTGGTAGTGAGGGATGTTCCCCTGAACAGGTTGAGAAGCTCTTTGGGTTGCATTCTATTTGAAATCATTAATAAAAATTGCAGAAATTTGTTTTCTCTCTTATCTAATACCTAGATAGTGTATTCAGTTTTGCTTCTGGGCTAAGAAGAATGAAATATTAATTATCTGACTCCTAAAATAATCTGATAAGTTTTGTCTTTTAAATAGAGAGTCAATAAATTTAGTATAGTTATAACTAATGTAGTATATATTATTATATATCATATTATATGTAGAGAGAGAATGTGATCAATTGCATACAATGATACTATATTATTATTATATGCTTTTGGAAAATACCACCTAAAATATCACTTGAGACAAAGTCCATGCGTTAAACTCTGAGAATTGTGATTTGCCTTATTTCCTGAAGAATGAATACGAAAAATGAATAAAAGAAGGAAGAGGGAACATTGTCCATATCACAAGCAGTTTAATCCACTCTTTACAATCCTTCCAGACTTCTAGACATGCAGACTCCTGGGAAGAGTGGCCCTCGACTGAGCACCTACTGTTTACCAGGCACTCCTATTACACTGGGATACAGCAATACAAATAAACAATGGCCCCTGACCCTATAAAGCTTAAGTTCTACTAGAGAGAGTCAACCTATCAAGTGTAAAATCATAAAGAAGTAAAATAGATCATAAGTCAGAATGTGAAATGTGTTTCCAATGAAAGCACGGAGTAGGGTGTCCTATTAAAACATTTAGGAGGATCATTAAGAAGGGAACCTTTAGGCCGACTTTGTGAGTCAGTGAGCCCAATAGGGATCTGGAGAAAAAGCATCACCGCTGAGGGACCAGTGAGACTAAAGCTTCAAGGATGGGACTGTATGAGGCTTGTTTGGGGCAGAGCCGGGAGACCAGGGAAGCAGAATCCTAGTGAGTCAGAGGGCAGAGCCATAAAAGGTATTGGACAAGTAACAGGGATGATTCAGGGCAGATGGGGCCTGGTAGGCATCAGAAGGACTTGGGCTGTTACTCTGTGTGATGTGAAAACTTGTGCAAGATTTTGACCCAGGAGAAGCGTGATTCGTCTATTTAAAAGACCACTGTAGCTACTGAATTGAGAGTAGACTGCAGGTGGGTGAGATTAGGGATATATATCAAGTCTAAGATTATCAACTCCACCTGTGTTAGTTACAAGGTGTTCTGTGGAATGTGTTGAGCATGAAATACCTCTAAGTTCTCTTGTGGTTTTTTTGTTTGTTTTCAATGAGAATTTTTTTCTCCACCTTCTGGCACTCAGGAAGAAAAGCTTCTCATTTCCTCTTAGGCTTCTTGTGAGTAACCAAGATTTTGCTCTAGTTCACATTTCCTTTTCCTCCTTGTTCGCATCTTCTGAAAGGAGATGCCCCACGTGTTCCACTTCTAGGAGTCTCAACCTGCTATCCAAAGGCCTCAATCTATTTTTTTCTCTTTTGTCTTCATGTTATTCTCTTGTTTCTTTGTCACTATCTTAGCAATAACATAAATAACACGTTTTCTTGTGATTCTTAGCTATGAAAAATGACATCTTTATCACACTCCTTATCTTCATATCAATCAATGAACTTATTAAACGATGTTAAGAGATGAAATCATGTGCGCAGAGAATTGCATGGGGACTACTCCACTCTCTAGCAGCAGTCCTGGGGCCTCTCGCAGAGTGTCCCATCCAGCTAGCCCTGCAGAATCCCTAGCTTGTCATGCACCTCACTGACATCTGTGAATCAGATTTTCTGATTAGAATCCTGGCTTACAATCTGATGACCTTGGACACATTTTATGACCTCTTGTTACATCAGTATCTTCAGCTGGAGGATGAGAATAAAATACACTTCTCATATAAAGACTTAGCTCAATTCATGACACACAAAAACCATTCGTTTATATTGCACCCATACTTATCTTTGTTGATGTGAAATTGATAATTCAAGACATTTATAGGAGATTAGAAAAACTTGGCCACATGGTTCTCCCATGGAGGACCTATTTCCCCATGTTTTGGATCTAGGCTGGGCTCTGGCCTTGCTTTGGCCAGTAGAATGTGGTAAAAAGAAGTCTGTGCCCGAGAGCCCAGGCCTTGCAGCTTTCACCTCCCTCTTGGAGTGTAAACTCATCTAACCTATTAGGAGAGGTCACGGAGTGGAGACCCAGGTGCCAGGTAACTACCAGCACCAACTGCTGAAAGTGGGTAAAGTGGTTAGTGACATAAAGAGGCATTGGGGGATGATGAGCAGTGGAAATGGTCAGTAGGAAGAAATATTTTATCTGATATTTGTCTGATATTGTTCAGAATTGCCAGTGCATGTTTCTAACAAGAAGCACTTTTATTATTAATACAAAAATGTCTGCAGACACTTCATATTTAAAGGCTTGAAGCTGAGCTGGCGTGCTCCCAGTGGCCTCTCATGTCCCTAAGAGGAGCCACAGCCAGCACTGACTGACAGGCAGGTGGGTGAGGCCAACAGGAACTGCTCACCCCACTGACCCAGCTGACTGCAGCTGCATGAGAGAGTCCAGGACAGGCGGCAGGTCATAACAAATAGTAAATTGTTGTTTCACTCTTGTAAGTTTTGTGGTACTCTGATACACTGCAAGAAAATGGAGAAATAATAAATTAAGCCAGATGAAACACCTGTCTAGAAAAATAATTTGGCGTCACTCCCCCTTTGCCTCTTCTCCTCTGTAGATCTGGTATAATGTGAGGAAATAACTCTTCAGTTTGCCCCTGCATCAACAGGTCAGAAATCACAGACTCTGAGAACATGGACATGTACCATGTGGACCCTTTACACTCTCAGGTTATGGCTCCTTCATGAAGCAGGTGTCTTTGCAGCAGGGCAGAGTCTTCCATCCAGAAAGGGTGAGAGGCTGACTGAAGTGCTGCTGGCAGTAAAACATCCCGACATCTTCAGCCTTCAATCTGGATGGCAAGGGAGAAGTAAAAGCCAGAGCCACTTCTATGGAATCTGGGAGGGATTCCTGCAGCCCAGGGAGAGTCTCCAAAGCTGGGCAGCCTGGGAGCCTCCTGGAGTCTCTGTTGGTACCAGACCATGGAGCTGCCTATATCTGTGCTGCTTCTACAAGTGATGGAGAAAAAGTCAATTCCATACGCTGCTGACAAACTCATCTCCAGATGCTGTCAGGGTCTCTGGAGACTGAGTCAGGAGGATCTACCCCCTCCATCCCGCAAGGACAACCTGTTCAGGCAGTGAAATGCATTGCTACTCCCAAAGCATTGGAAGAAACTTGCCCTTTTTCTTAAAAGGCCGATGCCACGCTTAAGCATGACAGATATTAGTACCCCAGGCCTTCCCATCTTTCCTGTGTACAAGAGTCCAGATAGAAATGGCTGCAGAGGTGTCCTCAGGACCAGGGTAACTATGAAAGGGCATACAGCATAGTGCAACCCCACCCTGAGGGACCAATGGGCAGGTTCATTCTTCACAACCTGACCAGGACCTCAGTGAGCCTCTCAAGAGAGGTAGACATGGAGTGGGAGGAGAGACAGAGTCTCTGTGGTCCTAAGGGAGACAGGACAAATTTAGGGCTGTGGCACCCTCTGCCTCGTGGTAAGCCCTGGACTCTATGCCTCATTTTCCTAATAGAGAGTAAAGGCAAATCACCCCCTTATGTCACACTGTAATTTCCAAAGCATGTTTTAGCCCATCATTGCTGGGTGCAAGGCTAAAGTCCCTGCTCATGGTCTGCAGGGGGAAATGCACTCATCCTGAAAGCACGTCACCAGGAGGCAGAGGAGCAGGGCCAGGAAGCACATCTTGGAGTGTCCAGAGGACCTGCTGCTTCTGGACCTAAGAGCAAGGGAAGTGTGGTTGAGCAGATAGTTCCTGTCAGAGCTGCTCTAGAAGCAGGGCCCATGCCCCCAGGGTTAAATAGACACAGGTTTCCTTTGAGCCAATTTGCCTGCCTGATGACCTGAACCAGTGCCCCTCTCCAAGAGCCTCGCAGGGCAGTCAGGCTCACTCCACCTGTGGCTGCTAAGGGGTGGTGGAGGTGGTGGGGATGCCTCAGGTCCCACAGAGGCTGAGGCTGGACTGAGCAGGGCCAGTGATGCTGCCCCGTTCACAGGGCTCCTCTCTAAAAGCTGGAGCAGAGGTCACCCCAGAGCCAACCAGATATCTGTAGAGAGGTCACTGGACATTCTGTTCCTTTGGAGATGGGCTTGTTCTGCTTTAAGCTCTAAGTGGTTGCCAAGGAAACAGCTGTTCTGAGCTCAGACCAGGTAGTCGGAGATCCCAGGAGCCCCCCAGCTCTCCTGTGTTCATAAGGAGCCTCTGGGACCCTCTGGCCTTCTCCATCACAGGAATCGGTTAGGAGACAGATGAAAGAAGTGGGGGGAACGTGGACCTTCCTAACAGCTGCCAGCAGTAGCTGAGGCCAGGGGAGGGGAAGGTGGGCCAACATTTGATTTTTGTGTCCCAAATTGTAGAAAAAATTATACTCCTAAACTAAGAGGATAAAACATTATACTCCTAAACTAGGAATTTCTTCCAACTACTGGGTCAAGATCTGATTCTCATACACTTTGCAAACATCTCAAAATACCTCATAAACTTAGCTCAGAAAAATACAAACAAAATGATAGTCATTTCTATACTTTGGACAATTTTGTCACCTCACTCAGTCCACACCAAACATATTTCCTTAGGGCATGGAAAGAGGCAAGTGGGAAGCAAAGGTGGATCCTATCTGAGTCAGTAGACACCCAAACCTTCCATAAGGGCCAAGGAGGCAGGCTTTTGAAGATCATCAGAGTTCCTGAGTCACAGCCCATGATTGATTGTTGTCTATAGAGACAGCTTCTCCAGATGGCTGAGGGCTGCCTTTGGCTGTGTCCTTCCTTGGGCATGATGCTGGGGAACAAAGCAGGTCTCTATGCCAACTCTGAGCAAGGCCCTCCTGTGGGTGCCTCTCCAAACTCTGAACCTGGACATAGGTGGCATTGGATGCACTTATGGAAGTGAATTCATGATCTGCGATCATGAGAAAAAGGAAAAGAAGTGGGGTGAGGTGAGAGAGGCAGTATGGTGTGTGCAAAGAGTGGACACTTTAATAGTTTAATACACTGAGTATGGTTCCCAAAATGCCAGGTCCTCTTGCTTGGAAATTGTGAATGTCTTTCTTATTTGGAAAAAGGGCCTTTGCGGGTGTAAATTAAGCATATTGAGATGGAGCGATTAACCAGGTTGGCCCTAAATGCAATCACAAGTGTCTATCCTCATAAGAGAGGCAGAGAGAGATTTAACACAGAGAGAAGAGGAGGCAAAGTGACCACAGGGGCAGAGACTGGAGTAACGTGGCCACAGGCAAGGCAAGCTGCAGCCACCAGAAGCTGGAAGAGCAAGAGCAGACTCTCCCCTGGAGCCCCTGGAGGAACCTGGCTGCCAACACCATGATTTTGGCCTTGTGAGATTGATTCTAGGCTTCTGCCCTCAGAACTATAAGAGAATGCATATCTGTTGTTTTAAGACACCAAATTTTGGCAATTTATTATAGCAGCCCCTGAAAAATAGCACAAAAAGTGCTCAGGGAAAATCTAGACTAAAGGTCCAATAGTCATTTGCAATCTTCTTGTTCAACTTTCTAATGCTACACATAAATAGTTAGGTAAAAGATTTTATGGTGGAAATAAATGCACATGAAACCCGTAGCCCACAGTGGGGCACCGGTTGTAGAATTAATAATGATGCCTTTGTGTTGAAAATGACATCTGACTAGTCATGTCTTTTAAAACCTCTTCATTCTAGTAGTTTCAGAGGTGCATAAAACCCAGAACTGAGTACTCTTCTCTAAAAAAATAAAGATAAATTTCATGGCATATCATCTGGTTAAACCCTCAGGACAGCCCTTGATATCTATAGGGCTCCATTTCAGAGATGAGAAGATCGTTCATCTGAGGGCATGAGTGATTTGCACAAAGTCACATGGTCAGTGAGTGCTGGGACTGGGATTTGAATCCATGTGTGTCTGACATTAAGTCGGTTCCTTCCACATGGACAGCCACAGATGATCCCATAACCTATACAATGGTAGAAGAGACAAATCCAAGATGCTATGAAATTCACGGTTCTGTGTTGCATCTGTCTCATATTATGCAACCCTAACATTAAACTAAGCACCTTCTGCAGTTTCTTCTACAAAATGCAACTTTCTCCAAGCCTTTACAAACTCTAAATGGCTTTATTTCAGAATTGGGGGCAGGAGCACATCTTGCCTTGGCCTGAGCCCTTCCTCCTTTCTTCTATTTGTTTCCATCTCTGACTTTGTCCTTCAATCTCAGATTGTGTCCTGCAAATCTAATTTATTCTCCTGTTAGGCAAACCCACCCTTCTCTCAGTCACAGTGGGATTTGACCCCTAGTCTCTGAGATACTCAGAATGTACAAAAGTTAATCAAGGGGTTTACCCAGGAGATTTTCTCCCTAAGAGGAATTCTGTGCTAGCTCTCCTCATAGTAAACTGTGCTCCATCTTTTGTCAAAATTGACACCAAAGGCTGACAAGTTGGAAAGGGTTGGGAGATCAGAGAAAAACATCCCCTTAGAGAGGCAAATCCCATTCTCTCCCTGTGTATGTGTTTCCTGTAGCTGCTGTAACAAATCTCCATGTCCTTGTTGGTTTCAAACAGCATTTGTTTCCTCTCTTACAATTCTGGGAGGGAGAAATCCCACACAGGTCTCACTGAGCTAAAGTCAACCTTCCCTTGAAGAACTTGTTTTTGTGCCTTCTCCAGCTTTCAGACACTGCTATCTCTCCTTGGCCATGGCCTTTTCCTCACATCACTCAGCCTCTCTTTCCACAGTCACATCTCCCCAAATCTGATCCTCCTGCCTTTCTCTTATAAGGACACCTGTGATTATCTGGGACCCACAAGATAAACCAAGATGATTTTCCCATAGAAAGATCCATAATCACATCTGCCTAGTTCCTTTTGCCATATAAGGCAGATTCATGGGTTCCAGAAATTATGACACGGACCTCTTTTAAGTGGAGAGAGCAGGATTATTCAGGCTACCAACCCCCCTTATCATCTCCTGTATTAGTTTATGTTCAAGCTGCTGAAAAAGACATACCTGAGACTGGGAAGAACAAGATGTTTAATTGGACTTATAGTTCCACATGGTTGGGGAGGCCTCAGAATCATGGCAGGAGGTGAAAGGCACTTCTTATATGGTGGAGGCAAGAGAGAATGAGGAAGATGCAAAAGCAGAAACCCCTGACAAAACCATCAGATCTCGTGAGACTTACTCACTGCCACCAGAACAGTGTGGGGGAAGCTGCCCCCATGATTCAAATTATCGCTCCCACAACACATGGGAATTATGGGAGTACAATTCAAGATGAGATTTGGGTGGGGACACAGTTAAACCATATCATCCTCCACCTGTCCTCCCCTAAAGAAGAATCCAAAGTCAAATGGCTGGGAGAAGAGGAGAAGAAGGAGCAGCCAGTAGCTTTATAAAGTGAGAGAGCTGGAGGGATCTGAGTCAGGGCCCTCTGGTCTGGGGGTTCCCTGGGCTGGAGGATTCTTCTGCTGCTGCCACTTTAATGTGGACCTCATGGTGTGGACCTATTTGTTAGAGGCGCCCCTGATATTGTGACCCAGAAGAAATAACTTGCTGCCTGAGTCCAATCTAAGACAGACAGGTAAAGAAAAATTAACTGTTTCCTGAATTTTCTGAATTTTTCTACCCATCAAAAAAGGAGAAGTGGCAAGAATTTAGATGAGAGATACTGCTACAAATGAGGATTTGTCTATAGACTTAGATTGGATTTCTAGCAATAAGGATTTCCATGCTGACAGCATGTTTACAAGCTGCAGGAAACCCAGGAAAGGAAGGGGGAAAGGAGGGAGGGAAGAGAAGATGGATGGTGAGACATACATCAGCAAGCAGCTACTGCTGAGCACAACTAGAACTCAACCCATATGGAAACATGGGGAAAATGCCTCTGGGTTATTTCACTTGAGAGGTGAGGGAGATGGGGTATGTATACACCTCCCCTCTTTTCACTGATTGAGAGCTGTCCCAGGGGATGCTCATTCTGGGCCCTGAGGCCTGTCATGTGTGCAGGTAGAGCTGTCTTCTCCAGCTTCAGTGAGAGCAGCAGGGGCAGATATGGCCATTGGCAGTCAGTAGAAGTACAGCGAAGGGAAAGCCAATGACCATCACATCTACTCAGAAAATATGTGCATTTTAAATCTAGATCACCCACGTTTGTTGCATCTCTCTGGAATAGGATCCTGGCTGGCTGGTTGCAAGCAGATGCCCTAGAGCATCAGACCCCAAGACAGTCAGCAGGACTTTTGTGCATAGGTCACACCACCATGGCTTAGCCACCCATCGGTAGTAGGCGTAAGAGTGAATGGGGCTCCCACTGACAAATTCAGGGAGTGTTGACCAAGAAAATAATGAAGGTAGCTCAGTCTAACCCATTGAAGAAACTGAATCCACGAGTCCAAATTTTGATTAGGATGAGGATATTCATGAAGTATCAAGTATCAAAGAACTTCTCCACAAATTCTTTTTACTTTCAAAGTGAAAAAGATCGAAGGTCCAGGGGAGAAGCCTGGCAGACACCCCTTTCAGCAGGAGTCAAACTGAACCTCCTCAGTCATGGGGCAGGCAGATGAAAATCATGCACCCCCCAGATAGGTTGCCGTGAGAGCACAACATCACTTCTGGGTATTCCTGTCACAGGAACATTAGCAGAGTTAATCCCCCAGAAACTCAATCACATGCAAGTTGAGAACCAGTTTACACAGTAATTGGTGTTTAATCTTCAAAAGTAATAAAGTCATAAGGTCCAAGTAAAAACTGAGCACCTGTTCCAGACTGAAGGACACTAAAGGGGCGTGGGCCAGTTAAGGCAACACATGAATCGAGACTGGATTATTTTGTCACAAAAGACATTACTGGGACAACTGACAAAACTCGAAATGTACCTGAGGGCTAGATGGAGTGATGTATTAATGCTGATTCCCAGAATCCACACTTGTATTAGGTTATATAGAGAATGTCTTAGAGGTTGGGACTATGAGGTCATCAAGTCAATCTCAAACGGTCCAGTGGAAAAAAAGTGGTACACTGCACTATACTTAAAACTTTTCTGTAAGGGTGAAATTTTTACAATTTTTTAAAAAAGAAAATAGCAATGGCAGTTCCTAAGAGAATGCCCGAGGAATTATAAAGCATTTTATAACGGCATTGAGCCATCCTTCTTACCATTTTAAGACCAAGGAATCCACTGTTAATGCATACCACTGTGCATTCTCAAAGGTGTGTAGCTCACAGGCAAATCATTATATGAAGCCAACAGCCTCTTTAGTACTCATCAACTAAATGGGCATTTTATTCTTGGTTTGGAGGACTCCATAATCTACCTCCTTGAGACATGTGGCCTTATTTCTGTCAGCACATCAGCATGAAAGTTCTGAATAGGGATGTCAAAACTGGTTCCAAGAAAAAAAAAAAACTTTTCTTTCTTTAACAAAACAAGATGGCCCATGAACTGGAACCTAAGTTTGAATAAATCTAGATTGCTGAAACAGCCCAGAATTCCTGGGGATCAATTTTCTCTAAAGTAGGATGAAGACAAGATCACATCACCTGGGGAATTGCTCTGAGTTTCAGGGAAGACATGAAGGAAGGAAGGATGAGGGTGGAGACAAAACCAGCCCTGCTGCGAGCACATCAAGGCCAGGGAGTCCTCAACAACCTGCTGAATCATAAAGGGGCCCTGTGGACACTGACAGCATCATGGTTGGAGGCCTCCAATCTTGTATTTTAATAGGAGTATCAAAGTGTCACAGCAATAATGCATCAACCAGAGCCACAGTCACACCCAACAAGAGGGGACTCTTACTCTGGGCCCCAGAAGTGAAAGCCCCGCATCTGGATTTCCTCCAGTCTTTCCCACAGAGAAACTGTGCTAATTTAGGGTCAATTTTCTTCCGCAACATGACTCTTTAGGTTCCTGGGACCTTGAACTTTCAAATTTAATACTCCAAGCCTAATTCCCAGAGACTACACTGTCCTCCTCCATGGGCTCATTGTCTTGAGAGTAGCTACACAAAAAATGTTCACTCCCCAGGTGCAATATGAGGCCAAGGGGTTGCTGCTCAGAGGGTGATATGAGGATGGTGTGAAGATGGTGAAGTTTCTGTATTTGTGTGCAGAAGACCGGGTGTGGTGTGAGACAAGGCAGGAGATGAGGAAATGGCAGTGAGGGCCCAACTGCGACCCCAGATTAGGACCTGCTATTCCTGCACTGCGAGATTCTGATACAGAACCCCAAGGAGTGCAAAGTTCTAAATCCACACGTCAGCTCCAGAAATTCAGTTTGGATCCAAAACAGATTAGCATAGACCAGATTGACACTCCTCTCTGGATTAACTAAAACACAGCACAAACTACATGAAGCAGTTTTTTTCAAGTCATTGGACATTAGAAATCAAAGATAATTGTCCCAGCGAATTGGAAAGCAGAGGAGGTGCGATTTAAATTGATCCATCTTACACCCTGAGGAAGTTTCCAGAAAATTGTTCAGGAATAATCCCTAGCAGAACCCTGGGAGTATCCCTGAATTGAGGAAGAAGAGCTGGTGGTCCAGAAAGGTGGAGACAGAGAAATAGAGAAGGGAGCTCCACAGACAGAGCCCAGGCTATCCCCAGAAGCCCTCCCTCGGTATTCCAGAGCACTGATGAGTGTATGCACGTGGAGAACCTACCCAAGGCTGCAGAAAGAACAGCTGAAGGATTACAGAAAGATTCCTCAGTCCTCTCTTTTTGTGCCATGAGATGGTGCAACTGGATGAGAACTTGGTGGCTCCCCTGAGCTTATTGGTCCTGTACTCTTGATGATACAGAGATTGTTTCTTTTGGCCTTGTCTGGCAGGCCCTCCTGGAAAGCATTATATTTAGCAAGAAAAGAGGAAGCTGTGATCTTGCACTTAGTGTGAACTGCTCATTGTTATTGGTTACAAATGTCAAGTCCACTAAGCAAAAAGGGATATTAAATTGCTTACAAATTGTTGGGAAGCCATAACTCCAGGCAAAGCCTCTAGAAAAATTCCAAGAATGGCACTGCTGATGCAGGCTGTGGAGGTCCATGCTGCCTGTGGCTCCATATTCAGGCTGCCTCCTGGGGAGAAAAGAGCTGCTCCCCTCACTGCTGCCCCTAGAAGGACAACAGCCCTGCCAGCAGCTACCAGAAATCTGAATCCTTGTCCCGCGGCTCATCCCTTATTTTAGTCTCTTTCAGATTCATCTCTTCTTACGGGTAACAGGGCTTGTTCTATCCCAATCTGCCTTTGTGACTTTCCATCAACAGTGCTCACTTTCCCACATTTGAACTTCTTTTTCAACACATCGAGAGCAATGTGTTACCACCTAACATATTGCAAACATTTCCTTTACAAATAACAGCGCAATCACCTCTACCTAAACAATGGTGAAATCCAAATACCTTCAGTCCAGCAGCCACCGTCCCTCATGGGTCACAAATTTAACCTAAAATCTAAATTACAAAGGTGACCAAAAAAGAGCACCTTATAAAACTTTAAAGAAAATGACGAACGTAAAAACAAAATTATTTAACAAAATGTACACATGAGTCTTGATGTTTTAGAATTTGTTTCATTTATATTCTCTAATCTTCTGGGTTCTTTCTGTAAGGTAGGGCCTGGAAAGACTAAACTACATTTCCTTGGCACCCTGATAATTTTGTACATGTGTATGTGTTGTATGTGTTGTGTGTATATACACATAAATATGGTCATATAACTTTGTTAAAACATGACTATTTGTATGGATAAGTTTATGCAAGCAATATCTAAATATGTATGCATATAGATCACATATAAACACATATATGTATAAACATGTTTTATTTATAAAATGTGAACTTAATTATTTTTCAATAAGCCTGTATCATATATATAAAGTCTCATTCTGATTCCTCTGTTGAGTATTGCTACATATGATATATTAGTCTGTTTTCACACTGCTACAAAGATACTACCTGAGACTAGGTAATTCATACACAAAATATATTTAATTGACTCAGTTCTGAATAGCTGGAAGGGCCTCAAGAAACTTAAAATCATGGCTGAAGGTGAAGGAGAAGCAAGACACGTCTTACATGGTAGCAGGAGAGAAAGAGTGCACAGGGGAAATTCCAGATACTTATCAAACAACCAGATCTTGTGAGAACTCCCTCACTATCATGAGAACAACATGGGGGAAACCAGTCCATGACCCAACCACCTCCCACCATGTCCCTTTCTCAACATGTGGGAATTGCAATTTGAGATGAGATTTGGGTGGGGACACAGAGCCAAACCATATCATATGGGTAAACTCTACTAACTGTTCCTGTTAGATGTTTCCATAAATGAGCTAAGTTGTATTCTATTTATTCAAATATGATTTCTTGCTGGGTGTGGTGGCTCAAGCCTGTAATCCCAGCACTTTGGGAGGCTGAGACGGGCGGATCACAAGGTCAGGAGATCGAGACCATCCTGGCTAACACGGTGAAACCCCGTCTCTACTAAAAACTACAAAAAGCTAGCTGGGCAAGGTGGCGGGCACCTGTAGTCCCAGCTACTCGGGAGGCTGAGGCAGGAGAATGGCATAAACCCGGGAGGCGGAGCTTGCAGTGAGCTGAGATCCAGCCACTGCACTACAGCCTGGGCGACAGAGTGAGACTCCGTCTCAAAAAAAAAAAAAATAAAAATATATATATATATATATATAAAATTTCTTTTAGGTTTTCTATTTCGTTATGAATGGTTTTCTAAGTATTCATATTTATCCAGTCAATTTTCACAAAATTTATATATCTATATGTGTGGATATTCAATAATGTAATTAGGTTTTCAACAGTAATGGTTTGCAACAAATCACTCAAAATGTGGTGGCTTACAATACTTGTATTTATTTTCATGTTTACAGATGTTCATAATAACAATAATTCAGCTGATCTAGGCAGGGCTCAGCTGGGTGGTTCTGCTGTAGGTCACTGAGTTTATCTCTAATGTATGGATTTTCTTTGTTCTGGGGTTAAGACTGAAGGAGCAGTGATTATCCAGGACAATGACCAACGTCCTGAGGTCAAGCTACAGAAGCAAATTTAAGTCCCAACAGCTCCAATACAAATACCCAAAACGTGGATTTATTCTTTAACCTTAATAATTCTTCAAGTTTATAAGACCTTTTCTCCATTTAATTTTCAAGGTATTTGATCATGTCATCAACAAATAATTAATGAGATTGTTTTTCAACCTTCAGCATTAAAAAAGCAAACTGAAGTTAATTTAAATTAAATTAAACCAAATCAAATGGTGTTGAAAATAAAATTGGATGTGTTTTTATTAATAACATGTAACTTTAAACTAATTTTCTTAAATTGCCACATTGAATAAAAACAAATACTCCTTAGCTGAAGTAAACATTCCCTAAAACATAGCTTCTTAAACCTCTATAGATCTGTAATCTTGTTAAAATGCAGATTCCCACTGAGTTGATGAAAGGTGGGTCAGCTATTTTGCATTTATGACATGGTCTTAGTGATGCTGCTGGTTTCCGGAAAAATTTTGAGTAACAAGGTTTTTATATTAAGGACAAAGAATGTTACACTTCTGTGTGTATGACACAGAAACATATATGTATATGACATATGTGTGTATGACACACACATATATGTAGTCTACAAAGTTTATTTGAAATGATTGCTATATACATTTAATGCAATTCCTATTTTTCTAATTTTTTATTTAATATATGACTTAATAAAATGTCCTTGCTATTATCTCAAATTTGTTGATAGCATTTGGAAGCACATCCCAATGTATTCTGGGGCCATCACCTGACAAACCCCTGAGAGCTGTAATGTAATGACTGCACCGAAATGTCAGCTGTTACTTCCCCATCATTACTACCATCCTACAAGTACATCTTCCAGAACTCCTTTTACCTCTTTCGTTTTCAGTAGAGTTGACCAGCGAAGATCCCTCACTGAGATTTGGAAGTCAGAAAAGGAGGATTCAATACTGTCTATCAGCACCTCAGCAAGATACATGAACAGAGGTGAGGATTGGAGAATCACCTAATGAAGTCCTCTAGGCAGCTAGGACCATCAGCATCCCCAATCCTGAGCTTCCCAGGTAGGTCTGAGGACCACATGATTGGCGATTAATTCTTCTGTGGTGGATAAACTCTAGATTCTTGGGGAAATCCAAAGAATCCCCCCGTTCCAGTATTTGCACATTTAACTACCATGATCCCAAGCCTTGAAAAGCTGTAGTTTAGACTCTCATTTCCTGTATTTTGAAAAAAATTCTACTTGGAATTCCAAGAGTGGCTTCTCCTTTGTGCTATTAATTCCAACTCACACCATAACTCAGACTCAGGTGTAATAATATCTGTTCTTAATAAAATCAGGAGAGGCGTTGCCATGTCTGTGCTGCTAGGGATGAGAAGAAGGAAAGATAGTTAAGGTATACAAGAGGCTTTATGGCCCTTCTACCAAAACTTTCCAGTGACCTTCCAAGTATGGCTTCAGTCTGAGAAATGCTCTCTGCAGATGGAGGCACCAGGAGGAGCATCTGGGGCAGCCCAGCTTCACACATCTGCTTCCCTGGGGGGTTTAGGTTATGACTTGTAACACTGGGCAAGGGGAACTATTCTCCTGTTGACAGTAATAAGTTGCAACCTCGTCAGGCTGAATGTTGTTCATGGTGAGAGTGAAATCTGTCCCAGATCCACCATTGAACTGTTCAGAATATCATGGTGACATGCATTTGCATATTAAAGAGCCAAGGTGGAAGGGCCAGGTTTTTCGCAGGCTATATAAATAATAAACCTGGTCAAACCAATCCCCTGGGCCCTATGCAAACCAGAAACTGTCTCCTCCAGCATCCCAATATAAGCAACCACTTTTCCACCATACACGGGGTTTCTCTTTATTCAAATTCCCCCTCCCTCTGTCTCTGTATGGGGGAGCTGTTTTTTCTTCCTTCTTTCTTGCCTAATAAACTGTCAGCTCCTTAAAAGCACTTGATGTGCATCTCTGCCATTTTATCTAAACCGGCACAAAACAAAGGACCTGGGCCCCTCCAGTCATCAGAGCCATATCATTTTGGTGCATGGGCAGGGAATTCATTCATTGGAGCAGTGAGTATGGAGCAAATCTCAGCCTCAAATCTGTCCTTCAATCTCAGGGCTGTTCTTCCAGCTATCCTGTCAAAAAACTTTCTTTCCTTCTTTCTCTATCTGTGGCCTCTTATTCTCTCTGTGTGTGTCAAATATACAGGAATTTTTACAGCCTAGGGAAGTAATCCTGTTAGGCAACAGGAAATGCTTTAGACTAGACTTATAGGTCAGGAAAATGCCATTGCAGTCTTCTAGGAACAGAGTTCTTCTCCCCTTTTTCCCACAGTGAGGTTACTTGCTACTAACGCTGGTGAGTACATGGCATTTCATGTGCTCAACTAAGAGCGCCCCCTAGTGGAAATAGAAATTCTCTTTATGAGACACATTGCTGGTTCTCTGCAGTGCATTGCAGCTTCACAACTTACTCATTTTGTGCTTTTCTACTGCTGCTTCTGTGGACGGGAGAGCTCTGCTTTCAACATAGAAGTAAAATGTCTTCTGCAGCCAGATTTTAGTCCCGATATTGTCCCATGAGTAGAAAAATGACCGCTCGGTTCCTACGGTCTTTTAAGTTGCCTGTTCTGTCTCCGATTAAGATAGTTCTTAATTAGTAAGGGGATTTTAAGTTCAGAAGTTACCTGGAACCATCTTTTTGAAGGGTAAGTGCTTTAGCATGGGCCATAATAGCAGGCAGTCTAGCACATTAAAGGACCCTTGCCCAAAGGCAACACAGTCTCTCTAGAGATTCGTTTTTCAGGGAGCCAGGCCAATCACACAGGTTCGGGAAGTCAAAGGGAAATCACACAAGGTGGATAAGCTAAGGTTGCGTGGGTAAGCGTGGTTGGTCCCATCGCTTAGTTCATCCAGTTTCATCATTTGGGGGGGACCATGTCTTCAACTATGGGCAGCACATTTAACATGGTTCCAGGACTCAGAAACCAGGGAGGGAAAACAGCCAAAGGACACTCCCTGTCTTCTTCTCCATCCTGGGTCATACAGAAAGAAAGGAGACTGAAAGAACACTTTTATTCTCACTTCTTGATTATCTTCAACTTGCACCCCTCTGGAGTGCACTCTAAAGCACTGTAACTTCCTTAATCTCGGGACTTTGAAGAGAAAAGTGACTCATTTTCTGTTGCACAAGGGCATGGCATTTTTACTAAACTTTAAAAGCATTATAAGATCAAGCGAACTCTGTTTTCATTACAATTGGCTTCCTTCAGGAGAATTTGCCTTTAGGCAGATAAAGAAGATTTAGGAAAATCCCCTTTGTATATTTGCTGTTTTCTAAGTGCCTTCAGTTTAAAGTAATCACCATACCAATGCAGCATATCTTGAGATGTTATTTCCCAGATTCCTTCACTTACAACCAACCTGCTGGGAAACAATGTTTTAGAGGGATGCAGCTCTAGATTGAAAGTACATGTGTTTTGTTTCGTTTTCTTTTTCCTGGATGGATGTAGTAGTCCCTGTCTGCACCCTAGGCCTTTCTCCTTCATGTATTTCAGCTGACTTTCAATGGCCGTCTCTGACCCTCACTGCTCACCCTGAAGCTGGGGAAGGCAGCTCTGCCCACATGTATAGCAGAGCACAGGGCTTGGAATGAGCATCTTTTAGGACAATGCTATGGTTTCACTGTGTCTCCCCAAACCCGTCTGGTGTTAACTTAATCCATAATACAACAGAACTGAGAGGTAGGGCCTAATGGAAAGTGTTTAATTCATGACAACCCTTCCTTATGAATGGATTAATGCCCTCTGTAAATTGGGCTCATGTTATCAAACTCAGCTACTTCCCTGGCATAGTAAGACCAGAAATTCACACTGAGTTTGTAGCAGTAGAAAGGAAGGCATTTATTTGCAGAACTTTAAGCAAAGAGGACCAGACAGCTAACACTTAAATCCTGACCTCACTGATGGCATGCAGGTAAGGGTTTTTTAAGGCAGGGGCAATTTCAGAAAAGCAGAAATTACAGGCAAAATCATAAACCAACACATAGACATTACACATTGGTTTTGGCCTAAAAGAGTTACTATGAAGCAGCAGGATATCTTACAGGTCATGAGTAGATTCAAAGGCTTTCTGATTTGCAATTGGTTAAGGAAGAGAAGCTTTGTTTTTAAAAAACTAGAGTCAGCACTTCAAGCTATACTGCAAGGCTACAGTAACCAAAACAGCATGGTACTGGTACCAAAACAGAGATATAGACCAATGGAACAGAACAGAGGCCTCAGAAGTAACACTACACATCTACAACCATCTGATCTTTCACAAACCTGACAAAAACAAGAAATGGGGAAAGTATTCCCTATTTAATAAATGGTGCTGGGAAAACTGGCTGGCCATATGTAGAAAGTTGAAACTGAATCCCTTCCTTACATCTTATACAAAAATTAATTCAAGATGGATTAAAGACTTAAATGTTAGACCTAAAGCCATAAAACCCTAGAAGAAAACCTAGGCAATGGCATTCAGGACATAGGCATGGGCAAGGACTTCATGACCAAAACACCAAAAGCAACAGCAACCAAAGCCAAAATAGACAAATGGGATCTAATTAAACTAAAGACCTTCTGCACAGCAGAAGAAACTACCATTAGAGTGCACAGGCAACCTACAGAATGGGAGAAAATGTTTGCAATGTACCCATCTGACAAAGGGCTAATATCCATAATCTACAAGGAACTTAAACAAATTTACAAGAAAAAATCAAACAACCCCATCAAAAAGTGGGCAAAGGATATGAACAGATACTTTTCAAAGAAGACATTTATGCAGCCAACAGACACATGAAAAAATGCTCATCATCACTCACCATCAGAGAAATGCGAATCAAAACCACAATGAGATATCATCTCACACCAGTTAGAATGGCGATCATTAAAAAGTCAGGAATCAACAGGTGCTGGAGAGGATGTGGAGAAATAGGAACACTTTTACACTGTTGGTGGGATTGTAAATTAGTTCAACCATTGTAGAAGACAGTGTGGCAATTCCTCAAGGTTCTAGAACTAGAAATACCATTTGAACCAGAGATCCCATTACTGGGTATATACCCAAAGGATTATAAATCATGCTCCTATAAAAACACATGGACATGTATGTTTATTGTGGCACTATTCACAATA
Organism: Papio anubis; assembly: GCF_008728515.1. Classification (NCBI taxonomy): domain Eukaryota; kingdom Metazoa; phylum Chordata; class Mammalia; order Primates; family Cercopithecidae; genus Papio; species Papio anubis. The sequence continues at coordinate 89,746,522 of NC_044989.1, forward strand.
GCAAAGACTTGGAATCAACCCAAATGTCCATCAGTGACAGACTGGATTAAGAAAATGTGGCACATATACACCATGGAATACTATGGAGCCATAAAAAAGAACGAGTTCATGTCCTTTGCAAGGACATGGATGAAGCTGGAAACCATCATTCTGAGCAAACTATTGCAAGGACAGAAAACCAAACACCGCATGTTCTCACTTATAGGTGGGAATTGAACAATGAGAACACCTGGACACAGGGTGGGGAACATCACACACCGGGGCCTGTCGTCAAGTGCAGGGAGCAGGGAGGGATAGCATTAGGAGAAATACCCAATGTAAATGATGAGTTAATGGGTGCAGCAAACCAACACAGCACATGTATACATATGTAACAAACCTGCATGTTATGCATGTGTACCCTAGAACTTAAAGTATTAAAAAAAATAAAAATTAAAAAAAAAAAAATTGGGAGGTCATGAGAAAAGAGTGTTAGCTCTGGCCCATAGGTATGACCTTCTCCTGGCCCCTCAAGAAGAAATTTAGAATAAAGAACTGTGGTCTTCCATTCCCCCTATGTGAGGTCTATGTGCTGGCAGATTCATTTGGAGTTGTGATTTCTAAAAATCAACTCAAAATCATATGTTAATATATTCTCTTTAGTTTCTATAGGGGACCAAAACATACTGAGATTCTAGGGTCTTTGACTATTTGTTTTAGTCAAACAAATAGTCAAAGACTTCTTGCTTATCAAGTTCCATATTTACTTCTCAAGGTTAGCTAGGTGCCTAGAATTTCCCTTGGAGTGATTCAAGATTTTTTTCATTCCCATACACCAGGAGGACCCACAAGTCACTAATAGGGCATCCCTGCTTTGTCTCACTTGTATAAGTGAGTTCTCTCTCTCTCTCTCTCTTCTGCTCTTCTGTCATGCCAGGACATGACCTTCCTTCCCTCAGGAAGACTCGGTGTTCAAGATGCCATCTTGAAAGCACAGAAACTAGACCCTGATCTTCCTCAATCTTAGACTCTCCATCCTCCATAAGTGTGAGAGGATAATTTTCTGTTATTTATCAATTACCAAGTCTCAGGTATTCTGTTACAGCCATGCAAAATAGAAAAAGACAGACACCCTTCAATTAGTGGTAACAGAAGGAAGTAGATACATACCCCACTTCCCTCTGCTGCAGGTGGAATAGCCCAGAGGCATTTTCCCCATATTTCCACATGGGATGGAGCTTCAGTCATCCTGAGAGTTAGGTGTCTTTTTGAGGTGACTTACCGTCCATCTTCTAGTTCCTGCCTCACTTTCCTCCTTCCCTCCCAGCATAAATATGCTGCCTGCACAGAAACCCCACTCACTGGTGGACCCAACTTAAGACACTTAAGACAGTGGAAAAAATACCATTTCTTGGGTGAGGGGTATCTCTGCTCTGAATTCTTATCCATTTTCTCTTTTCAATGCATAAAAAAATTCGAGAAACACTTAATTCCCTATTAACATTCTATCCTAGATTTGATTTATACAGTAATCCCTTTCTTCTGACTCACAAAATAAAAGGAGCCTCTAGCAATAGCTAGGTACCATGAAGTCCACATTAGAGGCAGCCTAATAACTATCCTCCACTTTTAAAGCCCAAGTCTCAAACGTTTTCAAGATTTCTTGTCTAATAAAGTACCTTGTGAGTTTTCATTCTATTTTAGGAATGGACAGTTTTAGGGATTATAAAAGTTGTCTTGGGGATAAATAAACCACCCCCCACTCCTAAGGACATTTGTGACCTAAGGAAATGGCTCCATTGTCTGGGGATATACCTGTGTTTCTTTGTCTTGGGCCGAGAAAGAATTCAAGAAATGGACACACATGAGGAATGGGTTTAGGAGTGGAAAGTTTAATAGACAAAAAAGAAGAGAGAGAGAGAAAGCTTCCTCATGCTGAGAAAGCAGATTGTCCAAGAGAGGGTTTCTGGGTTTGGGGTGGAATGCAATCAATTTTGTACAGAGGCTTGAGGAGACCGTGATTGACTTACTTAGGGCCCAGGGGATTGGTTTGACCAGGTGTGCCATTTCCATAGCCTGCAAAAAGACTGCCCCTACCACCCTAATCTTTTATTATGCAAATGTTGCTTCTATGTGGTGGTTGCCATGACACTCACACACATGGTGACAAGGAAAAGGGAGCAGGAGTCACCATATTGAATGTACCTGGCCTGCAGCTTAACTTTTCAGGCTTCTTTCTGTTAGAAAAGAAATGATTTGGGGCTACTTTTTATTAAAGGAAAATTCCTCTGAAAACTCTTCTACCCTTCCTAGCTGCCTAGAAGTAATTTCTCAACAACTCCTGTATTACTAATATCTGGAACCTATGAATGTTACCTTAGATGTCAAAAGGAACTTGGCGGGTGTAATTAAGCGAAGGATTTTGAGGTCAAGAGAGTATCCTAGATTATCTGGGAGACCAGTAAAATCACAAGAGGTCTTATAATACTGAGGGAGGAGGTTCACAGTCAGAGAGGAACTGGGACAATGGAGAGGAAGGCTGGAGTGATGGAGGAAAGGGCCACAGAGCCAGAAATGGGGAGGCATCTTGAAGATAAAAAGTCTGGTATCAGTTTCTCTCCCCTGGAGCCTCCAGAAGGAATATAGCCCTACTGTCTCCTTGGTTTCAGCTTGATGAAATTTCTGACCTCAGAAATATAAGATAATAAAGTGGGGTTGTGTTGCAGCCAGCAAGGTCATGGTAATTTGTTCCAGCAGCAACAGGAAGCTAATATAACAGAAAGAGATGTATTTTATCTCCTGAATGCATGGTTGTCCTCTGTTCTCCCAAATATTTCCACCTTTTGCAATCATTTGGTGTAAATTTTGATGAGAGACAAAGGACTTATTATTGTCAGGGGAGGCAGTGTCAGGCCTCTGCGCCCAAGCCAAGCCATCACATCCCCTGTGACTTGCAAGTCCGCCCAGATGGCCTGAAGTAACTGAAGAATCACAAAAGAAGTGAAAATGCCCTGCCTCGCCTTAACTGATGACATTCCACCACAAAAGAAGTGAAAATGGCCAGTCCTTGCCTTAAGTGATGACATTACCTTGTGAAAGTCCTTTTCCTGGCTCATCCTGGCTCAAAAATCTCCCCCACTGAGCACCTTGTGACCCCCACTCCTGCCCACCAGAGAACAACCCCTCTTTGACTGTAATTTTCCTTTACCTACCCAAATCCTATAAAACAGCCCCACCCTTATCTCCCTTCGCTGACTCTCTTTTCAGACTCAGCCCGCCTGCACCCAGGTGATTAAAAAGCTTTATTGCTCACACAAAGCCTGTTTGGTGGTCTCTTCACACAGACGCGCATGACAGGTAGCACCAGAATTCTTCTAAGGCAGAACATCTCTTGGGTCAAATCTCTAGATTGTCTCTTGTACAGCCTGAGTATCTGAGAGCCAAGGGGTCACTTCTCACAGCACAGCACATGAGAGAAGGATTGTTGATTTGTTTGTTTTCATATTAGGAGGGAAGTTAGACTTGCAGGACATAATCTGAGAGGAAAAGATTGAGTCAGAGAGATTGGAAGGGAAAGAGGATATGGGGAGGTGATCAGAGGAAAGGAAGACGTGTCCCTGCTCCCACATCTAAAATAAAGTCATTTACAGTTTGCAAAGCCTTTGAGAGAATTGTGTTTTGGAGAAAAACTGCAGAAGGGGCTAATTTAAGATTAGGGTCGGCATGGCATGAGACATAAGCAATAGGGAGCTGTGAATTTCACCGTCTTTATGGTTTCCTCACACTTATAGGCCACGAACTCATCTATGGGACTAAAGAGGCCACATAAAAGGAACATACTAAGGTCAGACACACCTGGGTTCAAACCCCAGCCCCTGTACATGATGACCATAAGACTTTGGGGCACACCTCCCGTGAGCTCTAACCTAGTTCTCTCTCCTTCCTTCCTTCCTTCCTTCCTTCCTTCCTTCCTTCCTTCCTTCCTTCCTTCCTTCCTTCCTTCCTTCCTTCCTTTCTTTCTTTCTTTCTTTCTTTCTTTTCTTTCTTTCTTTCTTTCTTTCTTTCTTTCTTTCTTTCTTTCTTTCTTTCTTTCTTTCTTTCTTTTTTGAGACTGAGTCTCACTGTTGTCGCCCCAGCTTGGGTGCAATGGTGCGATCTTGGCTCACTGCAACCTCCACCTCTTGGGTTCCAGCAATTCTCCTGCCTCAGCATCCTGAGTAGCTGAGACTACAGGTGCCCATCACCACATGTGGCTAATTTTTGTATTTTTAGTAGAGATGAGGTTTCACCATATTGGCCACACTGGTCTCAAACTCCTGACCTCAGGTGATCCACCTGCCTTGGCCTCCCAAAGTGCTAGGATTACAGGCATGAGTCACCACGCCCTGCCCCCAGTTTTCCTTTTATGCACCACTGAATATCACAGAATTAAAGCCTATGTAAGATATTGTTACAGGTAATTAGATAGGCATGAGTGGGGCAGGAGGGGGCTCCCCACCCCCTGTGTTCTAGGACTGTAATTGCCAGGAATGTCAGGCGATCATCAGGTGAAGGTTCAACGATTGTCACACTGCCTCTCTAAAACTGATAATGTGGCAGCCTTAGCCAGAGAGAGACAAGCTCTTGTGGATCCACAACTGTTAACATTAAGGTGTTAATTAAATGCAGGCCAAGGAGAAGCAAAAAGGGCTTCCAATAAAATCTCAGGTATTGGGTGAGTGAGCCTGGGCATGCAGATTAAGAGACAAAATGGTGGAGTATGACCTTCCAGGACACTTCACCAGAAAAGGGAGGAAAGCCTCAGATGGGCATGCCTACAGCTTCCTGAACACACTGCGCATGCTCAATCCCCACGGGTAAGGAGGGCCCTGGGAAAGCGGGCAGCCCACCCTAAAAGAAGAATCACAGGAAAGGGGTGCAAGGTAGCAGCCTAGGATCACATTAAACATCGCACTTGTTCTAAAGACTTTTTAATAAACTTTAATGAACTTGCTGAACTCCTTCCTGGTCTTGCTACTCACACTTGTCTTCTCTTCCTGCATTCTGTAGTAGTAGTTAAGCTCCCAATGCATGTATTCGTCTTTATTTGAGGGATTCAGTCTTATTTATTTCTGCATACATCTTGCCATCCATATTTTAAGCCCAACAGAAATGACATATTGAAATTCTAATTGCACTTGCCATAGAATCCATTACCTTGGAATAAACAATCATTTCAAATACACTTTAAACTCTGAGCCTGAAGCAAGATCTTGCTGAGTTGCTTCAATCATTATTTGTTGTGTATCACATCTTCTTATGACATGTAACTGACATGACTCACTATTAGTTAATGTAAACGTAGAGCATTATTTTAAATGAAATCTACTGAAAGCACAACTTTTCTATGCATTTACAATGAATATACAGGTTTCAGATTAATTTATAGGTAATCAAAATGTGATGTGAAAATCATGCTTTTTTAAATATTCTTTGAAACATTTTCTTATGACAACATCATACCAAATTTGCCATGTCTAAAATAGTGCTTTGGTTGAATACTTTTAAAATTTCAGAACTTGAGAGATTAAAATATCTCATATAATCCTGCCTTTCTCTTGCCGTATGTAATATGCAGTTTATATTCTCCATCTCTCAGTTTCTGCTGTTGATTTTGAAAGTTCACCTTTGGAATGGCAGGTACTTCCCTTTCTTCTCTTTTCTCATAATTGAGAAAAAACAAAGCCTTTTCGCATTAGAATCTTACATCTGCCATGGTTATCTGCCAAAGTCTATGAATAATCAAAAATCAAACATTTTTTACTAATCAGTCTTAGCCGTACCCCCTGAAGATAGCTTACATCTACACTGGCGAGGGTAGTTTAGTGAGAGTCGTAAAGGAAACGGCAAGCTGGGAAAGTGAGGTAATACCAATGTCCCAATATGGCCAAGCGTTATCTTACATAAAATAAACTTCAAACAGGTCATTTCCAACATGAATTCCACTTTGTGTGGCCACTATCTGCTACCATGGTCTTGTTCTCTCTACTAAATGTACTTGACAAATGTATGCAAGACAGGGAGGCTGAAAATAAACTTTTCCTCACTCTCCCTTCATCATAGCCTGTCACTCCCACAGCACATGGCCACCTGATTTCTCCTAAGGCTGATTCAGTTCCCAGGCTGTGTCAGCTGATGGGGCCTTAACATGTGGGACCTGAGTTGCAGTGTAGGCGCTCAGCAACCAGATTCCTCAGCAGCAAACTCTGTCCTTGAGATCTCTGACATCCTACTGAGAATTCTGCAGACTCGGAGAAACTGCTGAGCTGCTCCAGGGCAAGTAGTGCATGTGAGCAGCTGGGTCGCTCCAACAGGGAGGTTTCTGTTTAGGGCTGTAGCACTGTGGGAGGAATTTGTAGATGATGCACGCAGTAATAAACACCAAAATCCTCTGCCTCCCGGCTGATTTTCAGCATGAAATCAGTGCCTGACCCACTGCCACTGAACCTGTCTGGGACTCCAGAGGCCCTGTTGGAAACCAAATAGATCAAAAGCCGTGGAGGCTGGCCTGGCTTCTGCAAGAATCAATACAAATCAGTGTTTTCATTACTATGCAGGAGGCTGCGACTAGACCGCAGGACATGGAGGCCGGCTCTCCAGGGGTGATGGACAGGGAGAGAAGAGTCTGGGTCATCACAGTATCCCCACTGGATCCTGAAATGATGAGAGAAAAGTGCAAGAATTATGTACAATTTTCATGATTTCCATTATGATATTGATTTAATCTTTTATTTTTTTAATTTTGACTTGTGTCATCAAAAATGGACTTTCTAAAATGAACCCATTATTTACTAGGCACAAGGGATCTCTATACATTTTCAAGATCTTACTCAGAGCACTGGTCATTGTTCCTTTTAGGTGGTTCCTAATTACTCACAGGGCAAATAATAAACTCCCTTCCCTGGAGTATAGACCATATGCCTCTAACTCATGGTTGGTATAAACATAGCAAGCTGCAGGACCCCCAGAGCTCACCCTCCCACCCCATTCTCCTCCCTCATCTCCTTCTGTCTTTACCAGGGATCCAGAGCATCAGCAGCCCAAGGAGCTGAACAGGGAGCCTCATTGTGAGGAGGTGAAATGAGGAGTCCTGATAGGCAAAGGTAAGGTTAGAGCTGAGCTTTTATCTCAGACTCATAAGGGAAGGTCTTCCCTAGGGGACAAAATGCAAATAACCTGGTGGGTCCAGTGATGTGGAAAGAGCCAATGGTGGGGGAGTATGTTTCTTTTATGAGCAATGCGATACAAAATGTACCTTGGAGAAAAACAAATATAAATAAAGTCAACTTTGCCTGTAGTCAAGGAAAGATAAATCTGACAGGGAAAGTTGGGGTCTTGGGCAGGGATACACGTGTAGCACATGACTCTAAGAAAGCACAAGGACCCTGACAATGTGGAAATGTATGTCTAGGACGCATCTCTGGGAGGTGAGTGCCATCCTGCATGGCTCCTACTCAGCTGATCTAGATAAGGAAACAGCTTCATCCCCACAAGCACTCCTGGACAGAAAGCCTGCAAATAAAAAGCAGTCTTGAGCCAGTTCAGGAGTTATCTGGTATCTGCTGTTTCCAGGGTAACTGCTCAAGAATGTTTGATGCAAGTGTTAAAATCTGCCTCCCCTGGCACCTGGTGAATGAGCCCCATAAGAGTACTCTGTCCAACGGCCTCACAGGGAGAATGATGTGACTCTCTACATTTAGCTTGAGTAAGAGGAAAGAGGGCAGGAATTTTATGCCTCAGGCAGTGAACAAAAAATTCCTACTGACCAATTGTTCAGTCTGGGATATACTCCATCATAATCATCTCACTTATACCAGGTTAACCAGAGGACTGTCTTAAGAGAAGAATATCCTAGGATAATGCTAAAGAAAGAATAAATAACTTTGTTGTTGGGGTCTGTGTGTTTCCTAAACAAAGGAATGAACACACAAGACAACACAAGACAAGACAAACATGACAGCTGCCTCAAATGGCGCGCTCTGTTTTATTTTATACAGTCTTTTGTGGAATGTTGCCAAGTCACAAGACACATTGTTGTTTTTCTGACCTTTCCCTGACTTTCTGGATTTTCAAGATGTTTACACATAAACAAGCCCCCAGGGTCTGCTGTTTGCAGCTGGCTCCTTTGTCCTCCCTGTTTACAGGGAAGGAACGCCCTGCTTCGTTTGCAAGAGCGGGACTTATCGGGAACGTCTTGTTTGCGAGCACGTAGTCCTCTACATTTCCCCTTTCCTTATTTACAAGTTGGAATTTCTTTTAAAACCATCATTACATGTTGGGCTCACTGGGATTCGGTGTTTGCCCTTTGGCACCGTCTCCAGCAGACTGTGAAAATGACAAAGGCAAGAACAACAATCAATACATTACTAGAAACAGAGGTCAGCAAAGTTTTTACAGGGCTTGTAGGGTTCAAAGGCATCAAACTTCATGCAATACCAGTCATCAAATCTGCACCAGTCAGCAACAGTAACTGATTGTGAAATGTTTCAGAAATGTTCTGTGTTAATTCTTGTATTTCTAGGGAAAGATTATTATGACCAATTAAAAGTCTCTTTATCTCAGTCCAATTATGTACAGTGCTGTTAAAAGGAACAGGAGTAATACAAAATTGGGTAGTGTTCCAATCACATTTCAACAAAGCTCGGGTATTCAACACTGTTAGCTGATCTCCCAACCAAGAAACCACTTGCTCCAGATTATCCATTCGTTCAGTCAAATGAGCATCTATGTCTCATTGCTGCTGCCACAACAAATGTGATTGTTCATGCCATTGTTGCACAAATTCTGCATTTTGTATACTCTGGTGTAGAGCTAATCCAGCAACAGCGGCGGTGGAAGCAATTGCTACAAGTCCCATCACCGCGGTCACAACGATTCCAACCATCCTCTGACTGCAGTGGACAAGATCTTGCATAACCTTGTAAATTTGAGTAACCCCAGCAGATTCACTCCAAGTACGTATTAAGTTTACAGGTAGCCAGGTTTCTTTTCTGGCTCTTAGTATATATACATCAGAATGAGACTCTTTCCAATTTTTATTCCACCAAGTAGTATTTATACAACTTAAGAATGTACAATTGTTTGTACAGTTAACTACCCCTATATTATTATCCCATTTAAAAATTCCTGTCAACAACAAGTAAGGCTTTCTTATACATGCAATAACATATCTAGAACTATTTTGATGCAAAGATATATGGAAAGGGTTCGCAATATTAGTAAGATTTAAGGACATGTTTCCCGTGAAAGTGAACATTGGTTTACCAGCAGTTAGCAACTTCCAAATATGGCCTTGTATTTGTGAGGTATTAGCTAAATGTGGCATAGGAGGTGATAGACCACCATCATGCAAAATAATAGTTTCATTGCCATCTGCAGAAATGCTGTGATTACCTTTATGCAAATGCAGGTTGACATGGCTGAATTTAGTCTGAAAATCTCCATGTACACTCCAATCTGTAACAAGGTATTTACGACTCTTCCCTTTTACTTCTAACAACAATTGTGGCCCACTACTTCTACATCTAATCCACTCTAGTTGGGAAACACCTCTGGACACATCAGGGATAGGGCATAAAGATAATGTACTTGGCAGAGTTTCATCAAGTACTGCAGTATGATTATACTTAAAACTTTGAGCCACAATAATCATAGTAAAGGCAGAGATATGACTATGGTTATAGCGAGCAGCCCAAGCCTCATGAGAAAGATGCAGACAATGTGGACTACCCCCAAGACATATAGGTAACCCTTCAACTCCAAATTGATAGGAACTATTTACTGTGCCAGTGTGTAATTCAGGATCCTGGTTTAAAAAAGGCGATGGCATCCAAGCAGTATCATTAGTAAATACTGGGACTTCTCTGTCTCCCCAGGCCACACCTTGATATAAGGGTGGAAAAGGAATATAAGCCCAGTATGTAAATTCTCCAGCTGTTACCTGACAATTTACTACAGCCAGCATAGCCAGGAATAAAGTCAGTGGGGTTTTGGGCTGTCCAGCGTGTTGAACAACCCCTTCAGCTTCTTAACTTTTTCAGTTGTCCCCATGTCGGAGGCTCCACACATCGAGTTCCAAAGGTGAATGTTCTCTGAGCGCTCAGATTTAGCTCCTGGAATTCCTTCAGGAGCTCTTTGGATCTGCTCCTCTTTGCCATGGCACTGTTTCAACCATCGAAATGGAAACCATTCATCTCCGGCACCTGTATGGACAAGAGCATAGCCTCGGCCCCATTGTAAAACTTTTCCTTTTAAATATTTCCCTTGTAATGAAGGATAATACACCCACAGATTACTGTTTTGCAGCTTTTCTAAAGGCTGTTGAAAATGTTTCACCGCTGCAGACTGCTGTAACTGGCACCAATAGTTGAGAAAATTTAAAGTAAAAAGGGTTTTCAGAATTTGATGTTTTGGGGAATCTCGCCCATCTCCCCCTTTTAGTTTTAAAAGTTGTAATTTTAAGGTAGCATTGGCTCTTTCAATAATTGCTTGACCTTGACTGTTAAATGGAATACCAGTGGAATGATGAATATGGTATAAAGAGAGGAAGGCAGCCAATTTGCAAGAGCAATAAGCACGGGCATTATCAGTTTTTAATTCAGCAGGGACTCCCACAACTGCAAAGCAAGTAAGTAAATGAGTAATAACAGAGTCAGCCTTTTCAGAGGGTAATGGCGTAGCCCACTGGAAATGTGACCACATATCAATAGTATGATGAACATATTTTAAATGACCAAAGGAAGGAACATAGTTACATCCATTTGCCAAATGTGATTTTGTTGAATGCCTTGAGGATTAATACCTGGACTTAAAAAAGGTGCAATAATAGGAGCACAAGGTGGGCAGGCTCTGACAATAGCTCGGGCTTGTCAGCATGTTATAGAAAATCACCATTGTAATCCTAAACTATTAGTATGATGTAGTTGGTGCTCAGCCTGAGCCCGTTGGACACTGCCAATAAGTAAAGAATCAATCTGACTATTGCCAAAAGATAAAGGTTCTGCCAAAGCTGAATGAGAATGAATATGAGTGATAAAAAAGGGGGGCAGTGCGGGAAGTAAGAGTTACAAATAATAAAGAAAATAATTTTTGTAAAGGAGTTTGAGGAAATAATGGTAAAGAAGTCTGAGAAATATATTTAGTTACATATAGGCCAGTCTTGTAGAACCCTAAGAATGGCAAAAAGTTCTCCTTGTACTGATTCAAATGGATAGTGAGAAATTTTTGAATTGTCTGAAGTCCGGTATCCAGCCTTTCCATAGCTTGAAGCATCAGTAAAAAAGGTGGGACCTTTAACTGGAGTGTAAGAGATAGTATTCTATGGCAGTAAAGAATATTGTTGCAGAAAAGCAGATAATTTATTTTGAGAAAAAGAACCAGTATACTCAGCGTAAGCTACTTGTCAACCCTTATGAATTTCCAACAGAGATTCAATGTATTGATTAGATAATTGGGTAATAATTTTTATAGGGTCAGCACCAAGCAACTGATGAGCTCGATGCCGTCCTTTAATAATTAATTTATCCAATTTATCAATATATGGGTGAATTTTTTATATGGCTTTATTAGCCAGAAACAGCCACTCCAGAATATTATTATCTTGGTGTAAAACGGCCGTTGGCAAATGGGGAGTATGAAAAAGACACAACAAAAGTGAAAGATTGGGTGCAATATAATCAAGGTGAGCTTCACTAATTTTATTTTCTACAAATGACAATTTTTCTTTTGCTACAGGGGATAAAGTCCCCATAGGTTGAATACAAGTATTTACAGTTCTAAGATCAGTTAATAAGTGCATTTTTCCTTTTTTTTTGACAAGACAAACACAGGGGAATTCCATGCAGAAGTACTTGGTTCAATATGCCCCTTGGCCAATTGTTCCTTAACTAAATTATTTAAAGCCTTAAGTTTTTCTTTAGATAATGGCCACTGTTCCACCCAAACAGGAGTTGTAGTTTTCCACTTTAATTGTAAAGCTTGAGGCTTGTGGACAGTGGCTAAGAGTTTAAAGGATTGTAGCCCATTTTGAACATCATATTTTTGGCAGCTGAAGAAATATAAGGAATGCTTAAAAAGGCAAACAAATTGTTATAAAAGGTTACAGCCCCAAAGGTTAATATTAATGGGAACAATATAAAAGAACACTTTTCCTTGTTGTCCTTCAGGTCCTACACAGCTCAGGGGCTTGACACTTTGGTAGACTATAGAAGCAGTACCTAGGCTGGATAGAGTAACCAATACTTGTTTCTTTTTCCAATGATCAGGCCATTGAGCCAAACATATAATAGATACATCCGCTCCTGTGTCGACTAATCCCTCAAAAGGTATCCCATTAATTTGCAATGAACATAAAGGTTTTTGATCAGAAACTAAAGTTTCCCAGAAAACAGTTTTCCCAGTGCTACCGAAACCTCCTTGACGAGACACGTCTCTAGATAAGAAAGGAAAAAAAGGCAATAAAAGCAATTGTGCAATACGTTCCCCTGCCTCTAGGCACATAAATTGTGAGACTTGTACCATAATAAGGATTTCGTCAGTAAAATCAGGATCTATAATTCCTGGGACCACCATTAACCCCCGCATAGCACTGCTGCTTCGACCTAGTAAAAGTCCTACATGTCCCTTTGGCAAAGGACCGCACACTCTGGTAGCCAACTTATATATTCCTCCATTAGGAGATAAAGTATAAGGTTGGACAATAGCTAGGTCAGCAGTGGCACTCTGCTTAGTGGCAGCATAAAGCTGAGAAACTGGGGTAGGGTAAGATGTCTTTAAGGAGGACTCGAGGTCATTCGTTGATGTTGTAAGCCACTGCTCACTGGGTACTGTGGTAGGCCTGCATTTTAGTTGTTGGGGCCCCAAGCCTGCGGGCCCTGGCTCTCGTTTCCTGAGAGGGGTGACAATACATTCCCACTTTTATCAGTTTTTGAATGGCATTCATTGGTCCAATGTTGACCCTTGCCACATCGTTTACACATATCAGATGGTAACCTTTTTTCTTTTAGAGCAGAAGAGTCTAATTTTTTTGCCATTCCTTTTTAAAATGACCGGGTTTCCCACACTGATAGCATATACCTTGTTTAGAATTGCCTTTTAAAGCCTTAGAAAGTGCCCCAGCAAACAATCGAGCATTGTAAATAGCTCCTCCAACACTTGCACAAGCCCGAATGTATTCAGCTAAATCAGCTCCACCAGCTTTTAGAGGACGCAGCAATTTTTGGCACTCAGGATTAGCACTCTCAAAAGCCAGAGTATCCAAAAGAATTTTAGCAGCAGGGCCTGAACCTACAGTCTTTAATACAGCATCTTGAAGACGGGCTACAAAATCTGGATACGGCTCAGTGGCTCCTTGTAGGATCTTTACAAAAGATAAAGAAGTTTTACCCGCTATTTCAACCTTAGTCCACGCTTTTATAAACAAGGCTTTAATCTGAGTGAGAGCAATATCATCTAGGCCTGCCTGAGCATTAAGAGTGGCGTATTGTCCTGAACCCATAAGCCGCTCCTCAGTAGGTCCTGGGGGATTTTGGGTAGCATTTTTTCTAGCCTGTAGTCTTGCTTCCTCCCACCACCAACTTTTTAATTGAAGCCATTGTGAACGATTAAGGACAGCCTGTCCCAACGTTTCCCAGTCAATAGGAATCATCATATGTTCTGAAGAGAAGGAATCAAGAAGGCCAAGAACAAATGGTGACTGAGGTCCATAATTAGAAATTGCAGCTTTCATTTCTTTCAAAAATTTAAATTGTAGGGCTGTAAAAGTCACATTCTGGCCACCATTTGGGAACTGAGCATTGGGGCCAAAAGCAGCCCGTGTTATTGGGAATAAATCTAATTCCTCAAAATCATCCTTTTCCTTTGATTCCTTCTTTTCTCCTACAGGAGGAAGAGCCACAGAGAAAACCTGACCTGACATAGGCAAAGAGGTTGGAGGTGGAGGCAAAGGGAAATCCTTTTCCAAAGGAGCAGAAGGGAAGGTAACAGGGAAGGCTCATGGCGGAGAGATAGGAGAAACAGTAGCAGTGGTACCTTGCAATTTTAACAACTGTTGTAACATCTCTAAAATACGCTGCAAATCAGAATTTCCTTCAGATGAAGGAGGCATTAGCTCTTTTTCCAATTCCTTGTCCTCAACAACCGGGGCATAAATATGTTCCTCTCTAGGATCATTCCTCTCTAAAGCTTCAGATGCCTCACCTCCTGTGGCAGTATCGCCATGCTCTGAGTCAGATTCAAGTAATTCTAATGCCTGAGTAATGGAACTATACAAAGTACACAAAGTCAGAGGCATCGTTTGCCCTTGCTGATGAGCTTGACACAGGACTTTAACCACTTGTAACCATTCCTTTAGATTTAACTGCACTTTGGTTTGATATTGAAACCAATAACAATGTTGTTCAACATGGGCAAACAATCGCTTCAAAGTCTTATGTTCCTTAACTAATTTCTACTCCTATAGACATCAACAGTCCCTGGAGTAACGGCAAATATTCAGAGGCCAGAGAGGTGGAATTCCCCATAATTTTCCCGTGGGTCCCCCTTTCTTTATTTACCTGCCCGGGGTGTTCCCGCTCTGGTTCCTTGCTCTCGTGGAGCCACGGACCCTGCTCGCTGCTCTAGATGTTGGGGTCCGCGTGTTTCCTAAACAAAGGAATGAAGACACAAGACAACACAAGACAAGACAAACATGGCGGCCACCTCGAATGGCACGCTCTGCTTTATTTTATACAGTCGTTTGTGGGATGTTGCCAAGTCACATGACACATTGTTGTTTTTCTGACCTTTCCCTGACTTTCTGGATTTTCAAGATGTTTACACATAAACAAGCCCCCAATGCCCTGCTTCGTTTGCAAGAGCAGGACGTATCGGGAATGCCCTGCTTCGTTTGCAAGAGCAGGACTTATCGGGAATGTCTCATTTGCGAGCACATAGTCCTCTACAATGGTAGAATATTTCAGCTTCTCCAGATTCTTCTCTCATAAACCTGCCCAGTCATCAGTGGCTCCTCTGTCCCAACCAAGGTAACTGGCATTCTGACATCTATCACAATAATTTGGTTTTCCCTGGACTAGAGCTTCATGTAAATTGAAATAAACACTTTGTTTGGTTGCTTCTAGCTTCTTTCTTGTTTCTTTGCTGTTTTTGAGGCCTTCATTTCTTCCTGTGGATCTAAGTTACTGCCTGTTGTCATTTCCTGTGATTCTGAAGAATCTCCTCTTGAATTTTTTGTAGAGCATGTCTGCAAATAATAATTTATCTTTACTTTAATCAAGAAGAGTTTTTACTTTGCCTTTATTTTTTAAGCATACTACTGCTGGATATTGAATCCTTGGTTGAGTGCTTTTGTTTTAGCATGTAAATATGTAATTCTAGTGTCTTGTAGCCTCTTTTGGTCTTGAGGAAAAGTTAGATAAAGACTTTATTATTGTCCTTCTGTAGTGAACCACTTTTTTCTGGATGTATTTGAGATTTTCTCTTTGTCTTTGTCTTTGGTTCAGCATTTTTACTATAATTATGAATAGAATAGTATGATATGAGTATCATCGTGATTATCCTGAATAAGTACTATTGATTTTTTAATCTATAGACTAATGTGTTTCATTGCTTCTGAAAGGTTTTTGCATTTATTTTCAGCACTCTCAGGTATGCCATCTCCCAGAGATCCTCTCTCTGTGTGGTTCTTCTCAGCTTTTCACTCCATCGTATTGCTGCACATTTTTAATTGGACTCTTAGCCCTTACAGGACTATTTATCTACTTGGATAGCTGGATAGCTGTCAAATTTTTGCTTTTTGTGGAGTGCTGGTATCTCTTGCACCGTCATCTTGTTGACATCGCTGCCCCAGGTCATTATTTTAATGATGAGGTGTTGGACTTGGCCTTGACACTCTCATGGAGTAATACTTGGGTATGTTGGGCTGAGAATTAGGGCATTTAACATGTGGAAAGGATGTGGGTTGTCTTGACCAGAGGGTAGATTCTTGTTAGTTATATTGATAAGAATCAACATAACTGGGATCTGGACTCTCCTCCCATTGAACTACTGTCCTGTACTTTCTCCCATTGAATCCTGATGGGAATGTGTCTGTGGTAGAAGTAACACTATTTGTCTTCTGAGGCTATAAGAGAACATTGAGGCTGCATAACTTCTGCCTCATACTCTTAGGGAATTGTAGATGGAGCAAGCAGTCACATGGGTAGGCAAACAGTCCCAGCTGAGATCCGGCCAACTTTCAGCCAACTTTGGCATTGGCCACCATTGAGATGACATCTTACTCGATTCATCATCTGACTACGTCCATAAAGAAACCCTGACAGGAACCTTGGTGAGCCCAGGCAACATCTAGAACCATAGAGATGATAGGAAATGATAGCAGTTGTCATATGCCATTAAATTTCGGGGTGATTTGTTTTGTATAGAGTGCCTAGAATACCAACTTTTAAATACACAGGCCATACAGAAATAGAAAGTCATCTATTGATGCTATATGAATCTGGGCAAACTGTATATTTCAATATCAAAGTCTACAATAAATTACAGTAATAAAAATAAAATTTTATTGGTGGAGGGTAAAACAAATAAGCCAGTTAATTAGTTAGAGAATCTAAACGAGGTCCACACATATGTAGTCACCCAATTAACAATAAAAATGCTACAGTCATTGTCTTGTGCATTTGTGCTGCAAAAACAAAGAAAGAAAGAAATACCTTAGGCTGAGTTATAAACAGCAGAAATTTATTTGCACAGAGTTTCAAAGGCTGGGAAGTCCAAGGTCAAGGCACCGGCAATCTTGATGTCTGGTGAGGGCTGCTCTGGCTTCCTAGATGGCGCCTATGGCTGTGTCCTCACATGGTGGAGGTGGAAGGGCAGCAGGGGCAACTCTGTGTGAAGTCACCTTTATTAGACTTTAATACCTTTCCATAGAGCAGAATCCTCATGACCTAATCACCTCACAAAAGCCCCACCTGTTAATACTGTTGCCCTGGGAATTAAGTTTCATTATAAATTTAGGAGGGGATACAGACATTCAAATCATAGCAGCAATCTAGTAGAAAAATATATATAATAAATAAATGGTATTGAATCAATATGATATTTATATTATACCAAATAAATTTTAGCATCTGCATTTTACCTCTACACTGATACAAATGTCAATTGTAAATAAATCATAAACCGAAGTATAAAAGGCAAATAAAAACAAAAATGTGTAGAAAATAACATAGAAGCATTGTTGGTGACCAGAAATAAAGAAAAAGATTTCTTAAAGAAGACACACATAGCACAAAGCACAAAGGAAAATATCAGTCAATGAGATATCACTCAAACAATTTCATTTTCATAAAGTTTAAAACAAATATATTTTAAAATATTGTTTGATGAATACTTATAGAAGAAATCACAGAGAAGAAAGTCAAGTTATAAAGAATATAGAGAGATTCAGGCAAGATGGCTGACTAGATGCAGCCAGGTGGACTAGCTGCCACTGAGGGACCGGGAGGACAGACATACTCCTAAGAGATCTTCAGGGGGAAGGCAGAGAGAGTGGATAGAGGGAAGACACAGAAGCTGGGATGAAGCGGGAGGAAGCCAGGAACCCTGCACGGGGCTACCATACACTAAGACTCCTTTCTGGCCCCCAGTGACTACCAGGCGGATTGAACAGGCAAGGAGCAACCCCCTCTCCTCATAGGTCTCTGGAATCCAGGCAGGAGGAGACCCCTCGTCTCCTCCTCGCCTCTCATTTGAGTTGGCGGGGAGAGCTGCTTACAGAAGTGGTAGGGGGGCAGTACACCAGCTGGTGTGGAACCCAGAGGGCTTGGTGCTGCAGCGTCTGTAGCAGAGCAAGGCCAGGGACTCCCATCCCTCTAGGCTCTACCTGCTCCTATAGGAGACATTGCCTCTAGGGGAACTGTTGGACCTGAACTCTGCAGGGTGGTCTTGCCCATCCGATGAGGCCAGTCTGACCTGAGCACCCCTTGATTTGCTGGCCTATTCCCTCCTGTGGCGCAGCTTGGCTGCACTTGCTTGCTTTGCACTCTCGGGTGCCCTGGGGACCCGCATCAAAGCCTCTGCACTGACGGACAATGCCTGACCAAGGAGAGCTCCAGAGGGGTGGCCACCACACCAACCTGCCCTCTCCTTTCCTCCGCTGCAGCTTCCCCTGGTGCACAGCCCCCCTCCACATCATTCTGCCAGTGCATGTTCACACGAGGAGATTTTGCCTTCTTCGCTCCGCCAGTGCACGAGTGTGCATGCACCCTGCAATGCCACTGCTTCTGACAAAAGTGCACACTGCCCCTGCTCACCCGCCATACCACCATTTTGCAGTCAGAGCCTTGACAGATACAGAACCTTCCATCCCAGCCCATTCCAGCTCCCCACCCTGGTGCCAACACTGCTGCCAGAGTGAAACTGGGCATGGAGAATGGTGGACCCTCCCCAACCCTGAGCAGCCACCACTGTGGGTGCACAGAGGGTGCACACAGACCTGCGCCTGCTAGCACTCTGCTCAAAAGTATACAATTACATGGAAATTAAATAATCTGTCCCTGAATGAATTTGGGGTAAAGAATGAAATTAAGGAATAAATCAGCAAGTTCTTTGAAACTAGTTAGAACAAAGATACAACATACCAGAATCTCTGGAACACAGCTAAAGCAGTGTTAAGAGAGAAATTTATAGTCCTACATGCCCACATGAAAAAGTCAGAAAGATCTGAATTTAAAAACTGACATCACAACTGAAAGAACTGGAGAAGGAAGAACAAACCAACTCCAAAGCTAGCAGAAGATAAGAAATGATCAAAATCAGAGTTGAACTGAAGGAGACTGAAACACAAGAAAACCTTCAAAAGGTCAACAAATCCGGGAAATTTTCTTTTTGAAAAAATTAATAAAATAGACAGCCGCCTAGACAAATGAAGAAAAAATGAGAGATGATTCAAATAAGTGCGTTTAGAAATGACAAAGAGGATATTACCACTGACCCCACAGAAATACAAATAACCCCCAGAGAATGTTATGAACACCTCTATGCACATAAACTAGAAAAATCTAGAAGAAACGGATGAATTCCTAAACACACAAACCCTCCCAAGACTGAACCAGGAAGAAGTTGAATTCCTGAATAGACCAATAATGAGCTCCAAAATTGAATCCGTAATAAGCAGCCTACCAACCAAAAAAAAAAAGCTCAGGACCAGATGGATTCACAGCCAAATTCTACCAAGCATTCCAAGAAAAGCTGGTATTATTCCTACTGAAACTATGCTGAAAATTGAGGAGGGACTCCTCCCCCTTTCATTCTATGAGACCAGAATCATCCTCATACCAAAACCTGGCAGAGACAGAACACAGAAAGAAAACTACAGGCCAATATCCTTGGGGAACACTGACGCAAAAATCTTCAACAAAATACTGGCAAGCCAAATCCAGCAGCACATCAAAAAGCTTGTCCACCACAATCAAGTACGTTTTATCCCTGGGATGCAGGGTTGGTTCAATATATGCAAATCAATTAATGTGATTCATCACATAAACACTGACTGACAGGCAGGTGGGTGAGGCCAACAGGAACCGCCCATCCCACTGACCAGGCTGACTGTAGCTGCAGAGCTGCATGAGGCAACCCAGGCCAAGCAGCTGAAATATCTCCCAATCAGCCTATAGAATCACAGCGAATAATTGTTGTTTCAATCTTTTAAGTTTTGGAGTCCTCCAATATGCTGCAAGAAAATGAAAACATTAACAAATCAGGCTAGGTAAAGCACTTGTCTATGAAACAGCTTGGTTTCACTCCCCTTTGCCTCTCCTCCACTGTACCTCTTATTTAAATTTGAGGAAATAACTCTTCCTCTGCCCTGGATTCAACAGATCAGAAATCACAGACTCTGAGAACATCTACAGTGTGGACCCTTCACACTCTCAGATTGCGCCCCCTGTGCAAAGCAGGTGCACGAAAGGAGGGTCATCCACCCAGAAAGGGTAATTTAGTTCCAGGACCTTTCACTGCGAGAGGCTGGCTGAAATGCTGCTGGCAGTAAAACATCCCAACGTCTTTGGCTTCCACCCCATGGATAGAGAAAGAGAAGTAAAAGCCAGAGCCACTTCCCTGGAACCTGGAAGGGGTTCCAGCAACCTGGGCAGAAGCCCCAAAGAAGAGCAGCCTGGGAGCTTCCTGGAGTCTCTGTTGGTACTAGGCTATGGAGACGCCTTCATCTGTGCTGCTTTTACAGGTGATGGAGACAAGTCACCTCGAGTTGCTTCCAGGGTCTCTGGAGACTGAGTCAGGACAATCCCACTAGAGCCTGCAAGGACACCCCATCCAGGCAGCACAATGCATTACTTCTCAAAGGATTGCAAGAAACTTGCGCTGTTAAAAAACTTATGCCATGCTTAAACATGACAGAAATTAGCACCCCATGACCTTCCCACCCTTTCCTATATACAAAAATCCACATAGAAATGGCTGGGAAGGTGTCCTCAGGACCAGGGCAGCTATGAAAGGGGACATGGCATAGTGTAGCCCCACTCTCAGGGGCCAATGGGCAGGTCCATTCTTCATAGCCTGACCAGTGCCTTAGGGCACCTCTCATGAGAGGTGGACATGGGATGGGAACAGGGGCAGAGGTTTTCTGAGAGGCAAAGGACAGGTTCAGGGCTGTGGGCACCTCTGCCTCATGGTTAGCCCTGGGCTCTCTGCCTTTATTTCCTAAGGAGAATTAAGGCATATCACCTCTTCATGTCACACTGTAATTTCCCAAACACATTTGAGCTCATTATCCCTGTGTCCAGGGCTAAAGGCCCTGCTCATGAACTGCGGGGGAAATGCAGTTACCCTGAAAGCCCACCACCAGGAGGCAGAGGAGCAGGGCCAGGAAGAGCATTTTGGAGTGTCCAGGTATCTGCTACTTCTAGACTTAAGGGAAAGGGGTGTGTGGTTAGGCAGGTAGTTCCTGTCAGCTGCTCTAGAAGCAGGGCCCTTGCCTCCAGGGTTAAACAAACACAGGTGTTCATGGAGTTAATTTGTGTATCTGATGACCTGAACCAGAGCCCCTCTCCAGGGGGCTCACTCTACCTATAGCTGCCAGGAGGTGGTGGAGAGGATGGGGGTGTCTTGGGTCCCACAGAGACTGAAGCTGGACTGAGCAGGGCCAAGATGTCGCCCCATTCACAGAGCTCCTCTCCAGAGACTGGAACAGAGGCCACCTCAGAATCAGCCGGATGTCTACAGCAAGATCACTGGACATTCCATTCTTATGGAGATGGGGCTTGTTCTACTTTATGCTCTAAGTGGATGCCAAGGTAACAGTTTCTCTGAGCCCAGATGGGGTAGTGAGAGATTCCAGGATCCCCCAGCTCTCCTGTATTCATAGGGAGCCTCTGGTCTCCTCCATCGTGGGAATCTGTCAGGAGACAGATGCAAGAAGTGGGAGGGAAGTGGGTCTTCCTAACAGCTGTCGGCAGTACCTGAGGCCAGGGGACGGACAGGTAGATCAACACTTGATTTTTGTGTCCCAAATTCTAAAGACAATTGGATATTATATTCCCAAATTAGGGATTACTCACATCTACTGAGTCAAGATATTACTAGAAAGTTGATTGTTATACACTTTGCAAAACATTACAAAATGCCTTGTGAACTTAACTAAAAAATATACAAAGCAAATGACAGTCATTTCTATATTTTGGACAATTTTCTCACCTCACTCAGCCCACACCAAATATATTTCCCTAGTGAGTAGAAAGGGTAAAATAGTAAGCCAAGGTGGATCCTATCTGGGTCAGGGGCCATCCAAATCTTCCATGAGGGCTGAGGACACAGGCTTCTGAAGGCAATCAGAGGACCAGAGAATCGCAGCCCATGGCTATGCTCTGTGTAGACAGCTTCTCCCAGATGGTTGAGGGCTGTCTATGGCTGTGTCCTTCCTTTTACATGATAATGTGGGACAGAGCAACTCTTTAAGCAAACCCTGAGCAAGGCTGTCCTGTGTGTGACCCTCTGACCTGGACATAAGTGGCACTGGATTCACTTGGGAAGTGAAATGACTTGTGATCATGAGAAACAGGAAAAGAAAGGGAGATGGGGAGAGACAGAGGCTGTGGCCTGTGTATGCACACAAAGAGTTGGTACTTTAACAGTTTAATACACTGAGTATGGCCCCCAAAATGTCAGATCCTCTTCCTTAGAACTTAGTAATGTCATTATTATTTGTAAAAAGCACCTTGGCAGATGTATATTAGGGATACTAACATGAGGAGATTATCTGGATTAACCACGTGGGCCACAGAAGCAATGATAAGCGTCCTTATAAGAGAGGGAGAGAGAGATTTAACACAGACAGAAGAGAAAGCAATGTGACTACAGAGACAGAGACTGGAGTGATATGGCAACAGCCAAGGAAAGTTGCAGCCACCAGAGGCTGGAAGAGGCAAAAACAGTCTCCCCCTAGAGCCTCTGGAGTATCCTGGCTGCCAAAACCATGATCTTGGTCCTGAGAAACTGCCTCTAAACTTCTGGCCTGCAGAACTATGCATTTCTGTTGTCTTAAGCCACGAAATTTTTGGGAATTTGTTATAGTAGCTCTAAAAAATACACAAAAAGTACTCAAGGAAAGCCCGGACTAAAGGTGCAATGGTCATTTGCAATTTCCTTGTTCAATGTTATAAAGCTACACATAAATGGATTGGTGGAGGAGTTTATGGTGGAAAGAAACGCACATGAAATCCATAGCCCCCAGTGAGGAAATTTCGTGCAATGAATAATGATGACTTTTAGTTGAGAGTGACATCTGGCTAGTAATATCTTACACAGCCTCTTCATTCTAGGATATTCAGAGGTACATAAAACAGAGCACTGAGTATTCTTCTCTAAAAAAATAATAATAAAGTTACATTTAACGGTACATCATCTGGATAAACCCTCGGACAGCCCTTGATATCTGTAGTGCTCCATTTCACGGATGAGAAGATCGTTCATCAGAGGGCATGGGTGGTTTGCCCAAAGTTACGTGGTCAGTGAATGCTGGGGCTGCGATTTGGATCCACATGTGTCTGACATTAAGTCGGTTCCTTCCATATGGACAAGTCCAGCCCACAGATGATCCCACGGCCTATAAAATGAGAGAAGAGACAAAACCAGAATGCTGTGAAATTCACAGTTCCCTTTTGCCTCTGCCCCATACCATGTGAACCCTAACATTAAACTCAGCCCCTTCTGTAGTTTCTTCTACAAAATGCAACTTTCTTTAAGCTTTTACAAACTCTGAACATCTTTATTTCAGACTTAAGGGAAGGAGCACATCTTGCCTTGCCCTAACCCCGTCCTCGTCTCTTCTATCAGTTTCCATCTCTGTCCCTGTCCTTCTCTCTCAGATTGTGTCCTGCAAATATAATTTGTCGTATTAGGTAATCCTACTCCCCTTTCGAGTGCAGTGGGATCAACCCCCCAGCTCTCAGATACCTAGAATGTACACAAGTTAATCAAGGGGTTTACCCAGAAGGCTTTCTCCCTAAGAGGAATTCTTGTGCTAGCTCTCCTCATGATAAACTGTTTCCCATCTTTTGTCAAAATTGACACCAAATGCTGACAAGTTGGAAAGAGTTAGAGGGTCAGAAAGAAACCATCCCCTGAGAGAGGCAAATGGCATTCTCTCCCTGTGTGTGAGCTTCCTCTAGCTGCTGCAACAAATTGCCACATCCTTACTGGCTTCAAACAGCATCGATTTATTCCCTTACAATTCTGGAAGGGAGAAATCTCACACAGGTCTCACTGGGCTAAAATCAAGCTTCCCTGTGGACATCATAGGGAAGAGCTTGTTTTCTTGCCTTTTCCATCTTTTACATGCTGCTGTCTCTCCCTGGCCATGGCCTTTTCCTCACATCACACAGCCTCTCCCTCCATAGTCACAGATCCTCCCCACATCTGACCATCCTGCCTCCCTCTTATAAGGACAGTTGTGATTACACGGGGCCCACAATATAGTCCATGATAGTCTTCTCATCTCAAGATTCTTCATCACATTTGCCAATTTCCTTTTGCTATAAAATTTAACATATGGGTTACAGAGATTAGGGCATAAGTATCTTCTGGGGGGTAGGGGATGGTACATTACTCCGCCTACCAAACCTCCTTATGATCCCCTAGCTGTCCTCCCCTAAGGAAGAAGGATCCAAAGTCACATGACTGGGAGAAGGAGAGAAAAGGGAGCAGCTAGCAGCAGCTTTATAAACCAAGAGAGTGGGAGGGATCTGAGTCAGGGCCCTCTGGTCTGGGGGTTTCCTGGGCTGGAAGATTCTTCTGCTACTGCTGCTGAAATGTGGACATCAGAGTGTGGAGTTATTTGTTAGAGGCTCCTCTGATTTTGTGACCTGGAAGAAAAGAATCACTACTCAATCGCAATCTATGAGAGAGTGGTAAAGAAAGATTAAATGGTTTCTTAATGTCTGAATTTCTCTACCCATCATAAGAGGAAAAGTGGCAAGAATTTAGAGGAAAGATATCTCCACAAATGAGGATTTGCCTATAGTCTTAGGCTGGGTTTCTAATGACAAGGATTTTTATGCAAGCACCACATTTACAACCTGCCAAAACCCCTGAGAGAGAAGGAGGAAAGTGGGGTAGGGAAAAGGAAATGAACAGTGAAAGGCACATCAGCAAGCAGCTACTCATAAGGACAACTGAAGCTCAAGCCCACATAGAAACATGGGAAAATGCCTCTGGGCTATTTCACCTGAGAGGTGAGGGATCTGGGGTATGTATACACCTCCCTTGTAATCACTGATTGAGGACTGTCATACAGGATGCTTATTCCAAGCCCTAAAATCTGCCATGTGTGCAGGCAGAGCTGCCTTCCCAGCTTCAGAAAGAGCAGCAAGGGGTAGATATGGCCTTCAGGAGTCAGCAGAAGTACAGTGAAGGGAAAAGGCCAAGGGTAAAGACAAGGACTGCTACATCCACAGAGAAAAGGTGTGTATGTTAAATCCGGAGGGCCCATGTGTCCTAGATCTCTCTGGCATAGGATCCTGGCTAGTCAATTGCAAGTAGATGCCCTAGAAAATCAGGCCCCATGACAGGGAGGAGTTTTGTGCACAGGGTGCACCACTGTGGCTTGGCCACCCGTAGTCATGCATGCAGTAATACTCCCCAGAGTCCCCAGGCTGCAGATCACTGATGCTGAAAACATAGCTGGTGCCACTCCCCTTGCTGCTGTACCGGGCTGGGACACCTGGGGCCAAGGTAGTGACATGAGATATAAGGGGTTCAAGTCTTTGTCCAAGTTTTATCCGGATCCAAGATATTTCGCCATGTACATCTGCACTGGCTTGGCAGGAGATGGAGACTGTCTCTCCCGGAGGTGCAGTCAGGGATGCTGGCGTCTGGTTCAGGATGATGTCTCCACTCACTGCCATAGAGTAAAAGAAGATAGTGACATTGATGGTGCACAGTAGGAACATGCACCAGGCAGCAGTTGCCCTCACTTATGAGAGAGTTCATTGACCTGGCCTTTCCCCAACGGCTCCCCCTTACCTGCCCTCCAGAAAGCCAGGCTCCAGAGGAGCTGCACCTGAGCTCCCAAGAACATGCTGGCAGGCGGTGCTCAGAGCCTGGATAGTGCATGAGGCATGAGACTTTATAGAGACTTGGACTGGGAGGAGGCATAAGGCGAGCACATGCAAAAAAGGAGGCACCAAGGCAAGGACCCACTTGACCTATGTGGTTGTAAGGTTTCAACCTGAGAGTGGGCCCAGTACCCTTGTGATGAAATCAGCAGTATTAAGGAGACAACTTTTCTATCTTTTGACAGTGGCCAAAAAGAAAATGATGCCCCTGCCTGGAGGGAAAGGCAAGAAGAAACACATCTCTTGTGACACTGACCTTCGTAGCCAGCCTAGAATTAGACAAGGCATTAGTTCAACACTGCAGAGGAGACTGACTCAGGAAGTGGAGGAACTCTTGAAGCTAGAAGGGATGTTAGTACAATGGGAATAAACTTCATTAATAATTTTTTTTTTCCTTCAGATCAAGGACTCTGGTGTCTCACTTTCAAGGCTCCTCTCACACATCCTGGGGTGAAGCTTCCTTCATCCAGACTAGTCCATGCATCCTCCACCCAGGACCTGATGACCATTGCTTTTGGAGTTATGTGGAGTCACCATTGAAGGTGAATCCCAGCTTGTATCACAGATAGTGGTGGCCACTGAGATACAAACTGGGTAGTGGGGCTTCCTGGCTAAGAATCCAACTCAAGTCCCTTGGCTCTTTGATAAATGGTTCCCACTCGTGGGTTCCTAAGGCTGTGGCTACAGGCCTCAGTTCTAAGTCATTTCTTCTCACACTCAGAGCCTTTCCCAGGACTCATTCTGGCCTCCTCTATGCTGGGAAACCAGACCCATCCTCCTGCTACCCTCTCTAGAATCCAGCACTAACTGCCTGGAAGCTTTTCTCTGTAAACTCTCCAAATGCAACCTCTGACAGAAATCTGGCTGGAGCAGCCAGCATCTTTCCATCAGAAACCCCTGATTTTTCTCAGATATATAAGCAAAAACAAAATAAAACAAAACACACAGGAGGAGGGAAAACCTACAACACAATTTTGCTGTTGAGGAGACATAACTCCCAGATTTTATGTCTTTTCCAACTTTTCTTGTCACTTCTTAAGCATGAATGATTCTATTTTTGTGACTTATTAAAGGATGGAGGAATTAAGGAGAACCAAGAAAATTTAATCTTAGAAAATAAAAAGAGAAATGGAGACAGGAAGAGGGTATGGTTTATAAGCTCTTTGAAGCAGGTTGTGTTTCTCTAGCCATGGACGCTGTAGCACCAAGATGCCAGGGGAGAACATCACTTGTTAAGTTCCTGCCCTTCCGCCTCAGACCCCCACAAACACGCACACATATGACAATGCATTTCTTCTCCTAAAGAGCAGGTCTATGGCCCAGCCAGGCTGTTTCTGTTAAGTATCTTTTCTGGATAAGTTAGAATAATTTTAGAAGTAGTTAGAAGAAATGATAGCAGCGATTTAATAAAAAACAAGATGTTTGAAGCTTGCAGTATTTAAGGCTGATGCAACAGTTTGGTGACAGCAGAAAGGCTCCCGGTTGGTTCTGTATTTCTGCTTTGCATCTGAACCACTTTGGCTTTTTCAGTCTTGGGCTCTATGCTTCATGTCTCAAGAGGGCTACAGTGACTCTAAGCATCATGTCCTCTCATAATTGTTCCAGGAAAAAAATGCAGGGCAAATCTCTTCACCTTCCCTCTTTTTCATGAAAGATCAAAATCCTTCCAGACTTTTCCCACCCTTCACTCGCCTGACATCTCACTGTGAAGCTGATCCCATATGCCCCAAATCTCTGCTCCTGTCCTGGGCTGGGAGAGGCTCATGTCCTCCCCACGTGCAATAGAACAGAGCTGGTGCCTATGCACCAAAGGAGCGGGGGATGGTTGGGGTGTAGGTGCCAAGAGCTGTACCACATCTTCAATCTTATCATATTTCTAAGTTGAATTGGATGGAGACGGGAGATACAAATAGCCTTTATATCTGGTGGGAATGGAACAAGCCAGGCCCTGAAGATGACAATGAAGTCAAATTACTAATTTTCCAGATGACAATTTTAGCTTCATCGGTTGTGAAAATGTGGTCTGTGGGTTTAAGACCAGGACAGACTTCCAGGTACTATAATAAATGGGGAAGAAATCTGGAATGAGGTCCTTAATCCAGGACTAAGGCCAGCCTTATGCTGCCCAAGAGCTGCCGGGCGCTGGCCCTGGGCTGTGGAAAAAGTAGTTTTTGTCCTGAGCCATGGGGCTGAGGACCTGGGAGGAACCAAAGGCCCTGCCCACGGGGCTGCCCCAAAGGGGTTTCAGGGAAGGAAAGTGTTCACACTCCCACAGGCGCTGCACCAAGCCCAGAGCCCACCGCCAGGGTGAAAGACAGAGATCAGAGCCTTAGTGCTGGGCCTGGGGCCAGCTATCCTCAGCTCTGTCCTCACTGGTCCGGAATGGTTGAGACTCTACTGGAGCCAAAGAGGGAGGAACAGCAAATGTCCCCAGAGTCTTTATTCAGTCCAATGCTCTTCTGCTTAGAAAGAAAAGGAGCACACGCTAAATAAACATAAACATAAAATGATTGTGTATCCATGGAATACTATGCAGCCATAAAAAGGATGAGTTCATGTCCTTTGCAGGGACATGAATGAAGCTGAAAAGCATCATTCTCAGCACCAGCTGACACAAGAACAGAAAACCAAACACCGCATGTTCTCACTCATGAGTGGGAGTTGAACAATGAGAACACATGGACACAAGGAGGGGAACATCACACACCAGGGCCTGTCGGGGGGTGAGGGGATAGGGGAGGGATAGCATTAGGAGAAATACCTAATGTAGATGGCGGGTTGATGGGTGCAGCAAACCATCATAGCACATGTATACCTATGTAACAAAACTACACATTCTGCACATGTACCCCAGAACTTAAACTACAATTTAAAAAAAAAAGGTGTGTGGATGTATAAATGTATTTGTAATATGTAAGTTTAGATACACATTATAATATATGTGTTTACAAATACTATATATCTATATTGTAAATGAATATCATATATAGCTTTAGTTGCTGGTACAACATATGATTTTAAATTTTTGTCCCGGGTTCAAATTTCTGCTCCAACACTTGTTAACTGCATGGCTTTGGACAAGTTCAGACATTTTCCAATTCATTTTCTCACCTGCTAAATTAGAGTACTGCTAACATTTGTATCGTAGAATCTGTGTGAGAATTAAATACATATCTATCTATGCTATGTATGTATATTATAAGTAAACATAATATTTATATAAATAAATACAACTTTCATTACTAATATAAGTTATTAACTTAAATTTGGATAAATTGAGTACAAACATTTAAAGCCAGCAATGGTGTCAGGACCCTGCCCCGTGTCCCTGCTAGGCTAGGCAGTAACCAGCCCATTGCTGAGGATGCTGAGTAAACTGAAGGGGGTCTGGAGAACACAGAGCAGAAGGTGTCAAGGAAACAGGCAGTGGGTGTGGGCCCCAGTGAAGGGGCACTTTGTACCCAGAGCTCCACATGGGCAGCTCCTCCCCTGGTGGTCCAGCTTTCACTCCTCAAGGAAACATTCCTGTTAAATGCCAACAAACTGAGGATGAAGCCTGAGTCCTCCCTCCTCACCAGAGAGTCCGAGCAGCGGGAGGAAGAGGAGCAAAGCTGAGTCTCCATGTCCACAAGGAGCCTCCTGAGACCCATCCTGTTCAGTGAGGGTCCCACGAGCTCTGGGGCACAGCCGATTTGGAGGGGAGTGATAATGCCAGGCTGCAAGTCTCACAGTACAAAGCGTGTTTTCCGCACAACTCAAGACACTGGCAGCTCCTCCCAGGCATCCAAGGTCACACCAAAAAACCCATTCCAGCCTTAGGGGCTCCCTGGTGATTAATGAGACACGATTACTCTATTACTTTGCTAGTATTTCTAAGATTGGGGAGCTCTCCTTTGTTTATTGTGGACTTTGTCTGCCATCTAGTGGCAGGTTTGTGACTTAGCGTCTTAGAAGATTTTAAACGCTGGGTCCCAGTGAGTCTTGGCTAAGAATCTTCTTTCATGGGTATTCGTGGAACTGATCCTATTATTTCCATCACTAGGACAGATCCTGTAGGGAACACAAATGATTCCTCTCCTCAATAAACCAGTCACCTAGTTGGGGTCAAAGGATATTCAGAAAAGATATTAGTCATAAAGCAATCAAAGGCTGAGTTCTGCAATTGACACGAGGTGCCAATGATGTGGAAAAAAGGATGGGCAGTGAGGAACCCCACAGGGAATAATAACAAAGGCTGGGGTGGGAAGCTGAGGGACCCTGGTCCGGATGGGTCAGCTCAGCCTCATTCTTCCCATTGTCGAAATCCTTCCAGAGCAGCCCTGAGGACCACAGCAGCAGCACCTGCACCGGTTTGGAAGAATCTGGGGCCACACAGACTTCCGGACTAACAGTTGGTAAAGTTTGTGCTCTGAGTTATAACAGCGTGAGTGACCGCATGTGATGATTGAGACTAGTGTTGACCATTAGAATTTCTTTTTAAGGCCAGACGTGGTGGCTCATCCCTGTAATGCTAGCACTTTGGGAGGCCAAGCCAAGGAGGGCGGATCACCTGAGCTCAGGAGTTTGATATCAGCCTCGACAACATGGTGAAACCCCATCTCTACTAAAAATACAAAAACCTAGCTAGCCGTGGTGGCATGCGCCTGTAATCCCAGCTACTTGGGAGGCCAAGGCACGAGAATTGCTTGAATCTGAATCTGGGACGCAGAGGTTGCAGTGAGCTGAGATGGTGCCAAAGCACTCCAACCTGGGCAGCAGAGTGAGACTCTGTCTGAAAAACAAACAAACAAACAAACAAACAGAATTTCTTTTTTTCAAAAAACAGCTTTATTGAGGTATGACTGACATACAAAAAGCCATATGTATTTAGTGTATAAACTAGAGGTATTTGTAGTGTATACCTGGGAAACCATCAGC
The DNA here is from genome assembly GCF_008728515.1 of Papio anubis. Classification (NCBI taxonomy): domain Eukaryota; kingdom Metazoa; phylum Chordata; class Mammalia; order Primates; family Cercopithecidae; genus Papio; species Papio anubis. The sequence goes on from NC_044989.1 coordinate 89,777,079, forward strand.
TCAATCTTATGCCAGAAACTCATCCACCATTTTCAAAAGTTTCCTTCCAATCTCTTTGTTTCGTTTGTGTGTGTGTGTGTGTGTGTGTGTTGTTTTGTTTTCGTTTTGTGGTAACAAAAAGATCTTAGCATAAGATCTACTCCCATAGCAAATTTTTAAATATACAACATCATGTTGTTAATCATATGCCCTAGTTGTACAGCAGATCTCTAGAACTTACTCATCTTGCATAACTGAAACTTTTTACCTTTTGACCAGTATCTCCCCATTTTCATCTTCCCCCAGCCCCTGGCAATCACCATTCTTCTCTCTGCTTCTATCAGTTTGACTACTTTAGATTTCACATATAAGTGAGATCATGTAGTACTTATCTTTCTGTGTCTGGCTTTTTTTTTTTAGACAGAGTCTCACTTTGTCGCCAGGCTGGAGTGCAGTGGTGCAATCGAAGCTCACTGTAATCTCTGCCTCCTGGGTTCAAGCGATTCTCCTGCCTCAGCTGCCCAAGTAGGTGGGACTACAGGCATGTGCCACCACGCCCAGATAATTTTTGTATTTTTAGTAGAGACGAGGTTTCACCATGTTAGTCAGGATGATCTCAATCTCTTGACCTTGTGATCCGCCTGCCTTGGCCTCCCAAAGTGCTGAGATTACAGGAATGAGCCACCACGCCCAGCCTGAATTTACCTGTTTATCAGTATATATGACCTTCTTTATCTCTTCTTTCTCTCGTGACAGTTTTTGACTTAAAGTATATTTTGCCTGATATATGCATAGCCACCTCTGTTCTCTTTTGTTTACCAGTTGCGTAGAATAGCTTTTCCTGCCCCTTCACTTTCGGCCCATGTGTAACCTTAAACCTAACATAAGTCTCTTATAGACAAAAGTATAGCTAGTTCTTAGATTTTTTAAATCTACTCTATAACTTTTGATTGAATAATTTAGTCCATTTACATTTAAAGTACTCGTTGACAGGTAAGAGCTTACTATTACCATCTTTGTGTTTTCTGTCCATTTTATAATTCTCTTGCTCATCTCCTCTTATTGTCTTTCCTTGTGGTTTAATGATTTTTTTGTACTGATAAGCTCTGATTTTCTCTTTATCTTTTGTGTATTTACTGTATTTCATGTGTGTGCGTGTGTGTGTGTGTGTGTGTGTATGTGTGTGTGTGGGGGGGTCAACATAAGGCTCACATCAAACACTGTATTTCTAACAGTCTGTTTTAAGCAAATAGTAATTTCAACTGTATATAGAAATTCTACACCTTACTTCCTCCACACACATTTTATGTCGCTGAGGTCAGATTTTACTTCTTTTTATATTGTGGTTCCATTAACAAATTTCTGTGGTTATAATTATTCTGACTACTTTTGCCTCTTAATTTACATGATAGTGTTAAAAGTAACATACACAACACCATGATAGTGTTACAATATTCTGTGTGATCAAAAATGTATTTACCTTTAGCAGTGATATTTATTGTTTCATATGCTTTCATGTTGTTGTTCAGTGTCTTTTTATTCCAACATGAAGACCTCCCTTTAGCACTTATTTTAAAGCAGGTTTAATCATGAAGAACTCTGTGTTTTACTTTGTGAAAGTCTTTATCTGTCTCTCAATTCTTAACGGACAGTTTGCTAGGTAAAGTATTCTTGGTTGACAAGCTTTTTCCTTTTTTTCTTTTGAGTGTATTATTCCACACTTTCATGGTTTACAAGGCAAGAAATCCATTGATAATCTTATTGAGGGTCTCTTACATGTGAAAAGTTGTTTTTCTTTTGCTGCTTTCACAATTATCTCTTTGTCTTTAACTTTTGACAATTTAATTTTAATGTGCTTCCATGTAGACCTCTAGATTCAAACTATTTAGGAATTTATATTTTGTTTAGGCTTTATGACCTGGGTGTCCATTTATCTTGCTGGATGTGAAAGATTGGGGTCTCACTCCCATAGCCTAGGCTAAATGCAGCGGCATGATCTCAGCTCACTGAAGCCTCGAGCTCCTGGGCTCAGGTGATCTTCCCACCTCAGCCTCCCAAGCTGGGACCACAGGTGCATGACACTATGCTGGGTTAATTTTTCTATTTTTAGCAGACACAGGGTTTTACCAGGTTTCCCGGGCTGCTTCTGAACTCCTGGGCTCAAGCGATCCACTTGCCTTGGCCTCCCAAAGTGCTGGGACCATAGGTGTGAGCCACTGCACCTCACCATTATTTATTTAATTAAACTTTCTGACTCTCCCTCTCTCTCTCTCTCTCTCCTTAAGTTTCTGTAATGTGTATATTGGTGTGTTTGGTGATGTTTGATAAGCCCCATAAGTTTTCTTCACTCACTTTCATTTTCTTTTGCTGTTGTTCATCTAACTGGATAATTTCAAATGACCTCTTTTTGGGTTCATTGATTCTTTCTTCTGCTTAATTGAGTCTGCTCTTGAAGCTCCCTATTGAATTTTTCAGTCAAGTCATTGCATTCTTCAGCTCCAGGGTTTCTATTTGGTTCTTTTTTATGTTTTCTATGCCTTGATTGAACTTCTAATTTTCTTTATATATTATTTTCCAGATTTCATTGATTTGTCTATCTATGCTATAAGGTAGCTCATTGAGTTCTTTTAAATAATTATTTTGAGTTTTTTGTCAAACAGTTTATGACTCTTCATTACTTGAGACTCAATCATTGGTACTTCATTAGTTTCATTTAGTAAAGTCATGTTGGTATCATTCTTCATGATGCTGTAGCTTCAAGCTTGTGTCTGTGCATTAGAAGAAGCAGTAACCTCCTGTAGTCTTTATAGCCTAATTTTGGGGTAAAGACCTTCATTAGTCAACCCAGTCAGAAAATCTGGCCAGATCCACTGGCAGGGTCCACAGACAGGCAGAATCAATACAAAATCAATAGGCACGGCCATCAGATTGATGGGTTGGTGGGGCTAAAGCAGAGTCTAAAGGAGCTGGAACCCAGTTCCCAGGCAGATGTGGCTGCCTCTGGGTCTGCAGATTGTTGGAACTGAAGCCAAGACCTTGGCAGTCTGGCCACCTCAGGGACCACAGCTGAGGCTATGGTTGGCAGGTCAGCAGGGGCACTGACAAGTGTGGCACTTGCAAGACCTGCAGGCAGATGGGACTGTCTCTAGGACCATGCGTGAATGAGGCTGAAGCCAGGTTCAAGAGTGAATGAGGCTACTTCCAAGTCTGCAGTCAAGGGGTCCATTACAAAGTTGCAGTCAAATATGGCTTCTGTTAGGTCCCTGGATGGACAGACCTGCCCCCAGGACTGCAGTTGAGCAGGACTGTAGCTGGACCGAAGTTGTTTCTGAGTTAATAGTCAGGTACGCAGGTGACAGATCTGCTATCAGGTGCATAGGCAGATAAGGCTCTTGCTAGGTCGCTGGACAGACAGAACTGCCTCCTCCTCCTTGCTTGTTTGAGCAAGGTGAGTGCTGAGTCATGTAGCTTCTTCCTGGTCCATGTAGGACACAGGTGAAAGAGAATTTCTATGATGACGAAAATGTCTGTATTCATGTTGTCCAGTGTGGTTACCATTAGCCACATGTAGACATTGAGCCCTTGAAACTGACAAGCTAAATTTTCCATTTTATTTAACCTTAATGAATTCTAATTTAAATTTATATAGCTACATATGACTAGTATTTACCATGTGAGATGGTGCAGTTTTAGACAGTAATAATCAGTAATGTCACCAGGACAACCAGGCTGCTAACTGTTAAGTAGAGAGTCTGGCCCACAGCCACCACACCAAGTTGGGAGATGTAGTATGACCAAGGTAGACAGAGCACAGAATAGATCTTTGGAAACCTCCCTGGTTTCTGTTCCATCCAGATAGGTAATGGAGACTATCTCTCTTGGAGTCACTGAAAGGGAAGCTTGAGACTGTGGCCCAAAATGTTGTCACTGGAATTTGAAAACAAAAGACAAATATGCCCATTATTAGTGATGACTCACTCCATGTTCTTCCCAGAAAAGTCATGCTGGCTGATCACACAGGGCTGTGAATGCTGTTCTCGCTGAGCAATGATCTCAAATCTCTATGAACCCTATGACTTGGGCCTCCCCAGTTTCTTCTTTCTCAGCTACAGCCAGAACCCTAAAAGTCAAAAGTCTAGAGACCCTTGTCCAGGATTAAAAGCTGTACCTACCTGAAGTTGGTCCCATCCCAGAGGCAGTGACCAATCACTGATAAGGGACCGAGTGGCAGGGAGGGTCCTTGGGGAACACAGTAGCTGCAAACACCTACTATGTATCCATAAAATATGAAAAATAAAACAAAAAAACAAGAAAAATAGCAGCAAGACTTGAGCTTCCAGCTTCTAAACAGATGGCACATTTTGTGTCATGGGTGTGACCCAGGCCAAGGTACTTGATCACAAATATTATGATAAGTTTTATCCTTTAAGGGGAAAAAAATCACACACACACAGAAGACCTATGATTCACAGAAGGCCTATAGGACTTTTGTACTACTAGAGAAGAAAAACAATTTTTTTCTTCTTATTTTTTAAATGGGATCTTGCTCATTGTCCAGGCTGGTCTCAAACTGTTAGACTCAAGCATTTCTCCCATGTCAGTTGATCTCAGTAGCTATGAATATAGGTATAAGCCACCACATCCAAGTCAAACAATTTTTTCAGTAAACACTTAATGGTTTATCAGAAATCTTCTGAGAAGATAATGATTATTAAACGTGACAATTCCCCTCTAACAGTTTCAAGATGCTGTGCAGACAATAGAGGAAGGGAAGTCAATCCAGCAAATTCCACTTCTGGGTATGTGCCCAAAAGAATTGAAAAGCAGAATCTTGATGAATATGTGGACACTCAGGCTCAGAACAGCATTAGTCACAATAGCTAAAATGTAGGAGCAACCCAAATGTCCACTGACAATAAATGAATGAGCAAAATGTGGTATATACATATAATAGAACACTATTTCACCTTAAAATAAAGGCAACACACTACAACATGGATAAACCTTGAGAATATTACGCTGAGTGAAATAGGCTAGTAACAGAAAAACAAGTAACGTATGATTCAATTTATAAGAGGTATGCAGAGTTGTCAAAATCGCAGAAACAGAAAGTAGAATAGTGATTGCCAGAGGCTAGGAGAAATAAGGAATGGAAAATTATTGTGCCATGGGTAGAGAATTTCAGTTTTACAAGATGAAAAAGTTACAGAAATGGATAGTGATGACTGCACAACATACTAAACTGTTCGCTTAAAAACAGTTAAGATGGTAAATTTTATATTATGTGTATTTGCCACATTTAAAAATTGGAAAAAAAATTTATCAACATTATAAGTCATCAAGGAAATACAAAATAATACCACAATGAAATTCCTTTATACACCCACCAGAATGGTTAAAATTAAATAGCCTGATAAAAGCAAATGCCAGTGAGGATGTTAGCTAGAACTTTCATGCACTGTTGGTGTTATAGATGGAATGCTTGTGTTCTTCCCCTCCAAATTCACATGCTGAAGCTCTAAGCTTCTGTGTGGCTATATTTGGAGATGGGACCACTAAGGAAGTAATTAAGATTAAATAAGCATAAGGATGGGGCCCTGATCCAATATGATTAGTGTGCTTATAAGAAGGGACACAAGAGAGCTTACAAAGAATTTGGATCCCTAGGCCCCTCAGAACCCTCAGCCTACAGAAGGGACAAAAACTACTTCTAAATAATCAAAGGGTTAAAAGGAAATTTGAAGGGAAATTAGAAAATATTTTGAACTGAACAAAAAATGAAAATGCAACATATCATAATTTGTGGGACATTAGCTAAAGCATTGCTTACAGGGACATTTATAGCACTAGATGCCTACATTAGAAAAGAATTCTCCAATCAGTAGTCAAAGCTCCTTCCTCGGAAGGCAGTGCTGCTTGAGCTGATAATGGTTGATGTGAGATTAAATGAGTTAATGTAAGGGAAGTTGTCAAAATGATGTTATACATAGAAAGAACATAGTAAGTACTTTTGAAGAGTTTCTGGATAAGAGGTGGTGATGATAACTTAGAGAAGTGGAGGTGGAGATGAGAGATGTGGATAAAGATATTAGGGAGTAAACAATCAACAAAATTTGGTGATGGATTGGACATGGAGTGGGGAGGGGGAGGAGGGTATAGGCATGACACCAAGACTCTGACTTCCACATCTGGATGGATGGTGGCAACATTCAGTAGGATGGGGAACATTGGAAGAGGATTAGGTTTGGAGGAGTTGACATGGACTTGGTTTTGCTCATGCTGAGTATACTGCTAACACCCAGCGTGAAGAAAGTGCCTTTATTTCATCTGAATTTGGGACAAATAAATGAACTTATGTTATGATAGTGACCCTCTCTCACTTCTTTAATACGTTTTGCACAAAATCTCTGCCACAAATGAGTCAGTAGGTGTCCTCCATGACCAAGAAGAACTGAATTGCTTTCTTTTTCATACATAGAGCTCGCATAGACAAGATTATCTTAAGCAAAAAGAACAAAGTTGGAGGCATCACGCTACCTGGTTTGATACTTTTTCCTGTACCGCTCCTTGTTCTCATATATAAGAACATAAAAAAGAATGGAATTTTATTTTGAGTAATATATCAAAATAATGAAATTTATTTTATGAAACAAATTTATGCCAGATTTCCAAATTGAAAGTTATGGAACATATTTAATAGCTGCACAGATACTCATGCTGTTTATGTAAGAGTGCTTCTTTAATCAATCTAAACCTAGTTATGAATAAAAAGCATTGTTGCTAAAACTAACTAATGAGACACCACTTTTAATAATGGCTGAGTCAGCTTCTCTCGGACCAACCTGCCCAGAGATAGCAACTGTAAACTCTGGGCAAAATAAAAAGCAACTACCTGAAGGCACTGCAGAGCATTCAGAAGCAGGCAGACACTGGTGAGGAGCCTCAAGCCTTTAGTCCACTGCTTTATTTTTTTCTCTTTGTTTTCTCTCTTTTTTGTTCCTCTCTTTTCTTTTTCCTTTCTTCCTGTATTAGTTTGTTCTCATGCTACTAATAAAGACATACCAGAGACAGGGCAATTTACAAAAGAAAGGTTTATTGGACTTACAGTTTCAAGTTGCTGGGAGGCTTCACAATCATGGCAGAAGGGGAAAGGCACGTCTCACATGGAAGCAGACAAGAGAAGAGAGCTTGTACAGGGAAAACTCCCATTTTAAAAACCATCAGATCTCGTGAAATGCATTCACTATCATGAGAACAGTGTAGGAAAGACCTGCCCCCATAATTCAATCACCTGCCACTGGGTTCCTCTCATGACATGTGAGAATTGTGGTAGTTACAATTCAAGAGGAGATTTGGGTGGGGACACAGCCAAACCATATCATTCTGCCTCTGGTCTCTCCCAAATATCATGTCCTCACATTTCAAAAGAAATCATGCCTTCCCAACAGTCCCACAAAGTCTTAACTCATTTCCGCATTAACTCAAAGTCCACAGTCCCAACATCTCATCTGAGACAAGGCAAGTCCCTTCCACTGATAAGCCTGTAAAATCAAAAGCAAGTTAGTTACTTCCTAGATACAATGGGGGTACAGACATTGGGTAAATGCAGCCATTCCAAATGGGAGAAACTGGCCAAAACAAAGGGGCTATAGGCTCCATGCAAGTCCAAAATCCAGCCAGACAGACAAATCTTAAAGCTCCGAAATGATCTCTTTTGACTCTGTGCCTCACATCCAGGTCATACTGATGTAAGAGGTGGGTTACCACAGTCTTGGACAGCTCAGCCCCTGTGCCTTTGCAAGTTATAGCCCCCTTCCTGGCTGATTTCACGGGCAGGCGCTGAGTGTCTCCAGCTTTCCCAGGAGAATGGTGCAATCTGTCTGTGGAGCTACTGTTCTGGGGTCTGGAGGACGGTGGCCCTCTTCTCACAGTTCTACTAGGTGGTGCCCCAGTAGGGACTGTGTGAGGGCTCCAACCCCACATTTCCCTTTCACACTGCCTTAGCAGAAGTTCTCCATGAGAGCCCTGCCCCTGCAGCAAACTTATGCCTGGACATCCAGATATTTCACACATCCTCTGAAATCTAGGCAGAGGTTCCTAAACCTCAGTTCTTGATTTTTGCATACCTGCAGGCTCAACACCACATGGAAGCTGCCAAGGCTTGGGGTTTGCATCCTCTGAAGCCATGGCCCGAGCTGTACCTTGGCCCCTTTTAGTCACAGCTGGAGTGGCTGGGATGCAGGGCACCAAGTCCCTAGACTGCACACAGCATGGGGAACCTGGGCCTGGCCCATGAAACCATCTTTTCATCCTAAGCCTCCTGGCCTGTGATGGGAGGGGCTGCCGTGAAGACCTCTGACATTCTTCCCATTGTCTTGGGGATTAACATATGGCTCCTCATTACCTATGCAAATTTCTGCAGCGGGCTTGAATTTCTCCTCAGAAAAATGTGATTTTCTTTTCTATTGCATTGTCAGGCTGCAAACTTTCCAAACCTTTATGTTCTGCTTCCCTGATAAAACTGAATGCCTTTAACAGCACCCAAGTGACCTCTTGACTGCTTTGCTGCTTAGAAATTTCTTTCACCAGAAACCCTAAATCATCTCTCTCAAGTTCAAAGTTCCACAAATATCTAAGGCAGAGGCAAAATGCCACCAGTCTCTTTGCTAAAACATAACAAGAGTCACCTTTGCTACAGTTCCCAACAAGTTCCTCATCTCCATCTGAGACTACCTTAGCCTGGGTCTTATTCTTCATATCACTATCAGCATTATTGTCAAAAAGCCATTCATCAAGCCTCTAGGAGTTTCCAAACTTTCCCACATTTTTCTGTCTTCTTCTGAGCCTTCCAAACTGTTCCAGCCTCTGCCTGTTACCCAGTTCCAAAGTTACTTCCACATTTTGGGGTATCTTTTCAGCAACACCCTACTCCTAGTACCCGTTTACTGTATTAGTTCATTCTCATGCTGCTGATAAAAACATACCTGAGACTGGGCAATTTACAAAAGAGGTTTATTGGACTTACAGTTCCATGTGGCTGGGGAGGCCTCAAAATCATGGTGGAAGGTGAAAGACTTGTCTCAAATGGTGGCAGACAAGATAAGAGATATTGTGCAGGGAAATCTCCCATTTTCAAAACTATCAGATCTCGTGAGACTCATTCACTATCATGAGAGCAATGCAGGAAAGAGCTGCCCCCATAATTCGGTCACCTCCCACCAGGTTCCTCCCATGACGTGAGAATTGTGGGAGTTACAGTTCAAGATGAGATTTGGGTGGGGACACAGCCAAACTGTATCATTTTCTGTGTGTCACTTGAGCATTTTATTTTATTTATTTACTTTTTTTCAGACAGAGTTTTGCTCTTGTCACCCAGGCTGGAGTGCAATGGCACAATCTCAGCTCACTGCAACCTCCGCCTCCTGCATTCAAGCAATTCTCCTGCTTTACCTTCTCAAGTAGCTGGGATTACAGGTGCCCACTGCCACACCCGGCTAATTTTTTATATATTTTTAGTGGAGATGGGGTCTCACCATGTTGAACAAGCCTCCACCAGTTCCCCCAGCCCTGGGACTGGCAAAATGTGAATGAGACTCATTCATGGACTGTGACTCCATTTAGTGGATTATTAACCAGCATTAAGAACTGAAGCCGTAATGGCCCTCACCTGTAAACTCAGCACTTTAGATGGGAGGATTGCTTGAGGCTAGGTATTTAAAGCCAACCTAGGCAATAAAGTGAGATCCTGTCTCTGAAAAACATTTCAAAAAATTAAATCCCAAGTATTCATTCAAGCTGAGCACCTACTCTCTGTCTCTGCCAAGCACTGGCAATACAAAAACAAACAAGACAGACATGGCCCCTGCCTATGGAGCCTGATAAGTGATAAAGGCAATGGAGAACAGCCAGGGAAATCTGTAACGGTGCTATGCCCGTCACGGTGTAGTAGGAAACAGAAACCATGACAGGTGCTTCACATGGAGGGCATTCAATACAAGGACTTGTTGACACAGTTGTTGGAAGGCTGGATGAACAGAAAGGGGCCACTGAACAATCCAGAGAATAGTAAGTGCTCACAGTGACTGCCGCCCACCCCCAGAATCAGGGACAGAAGGGCAATGAGTCTGATGCTCAAACCTGTAGAGGAAGCTGTCCCTGCCTTGCCAGTGCTCAGACGAGTGTGGGTGCTGGGAGACAGTGTCACCCTAAAGAAAGGGCACTGGGACCCTCATCTCCAGCTGCTGCTGCTGATTCTGGAGAGACAATGGCAAGACCTGGAAAAGGCAGCAGGAAGCCCCTACTCCTCTCCTAACATCCCAGCCTCCCTCCAAGTCCTCCCCTGCCAGAACCTAGCAAGGACCCAACAGCCCAGGTAGAGAGAGACGCAGGGAACCCCCTGGCCGGGCCCTGCATCCCTGACCACTCAGGCCCCTGTCTGAACTTCCAGCCCGGGTCTTTCCCTGGCCGTCCAGCAGGACCATGAGCAGCCGTCCCTGAACCAGTGGCTTCTCTCCGCTCGGCCAAGACAGACAACCAAGCACACTGTCAGAAGGCCAGCCCACCCGGAGGGGTCCACAGAATTGACGGCTGCCCTGAAGGAGCCACCGGCTGCTGCTCTAACAGAGAGGCCCCGGGCAGTCTGACCCACTGGACCCAGGGCGAGCCCCAGATAAGGAGCTTTGCCAGTAGAAGTGCTACCTCTCTCCGCCATTCCCAGGAGCTTTCTCCCTGGAGAACTTTCCCCTGGGCAGGGCAGATCTGTGGGAGTCAGGAGAGGCTCCTAGAGTATTGTCCAGATTAGCAAAGAGCCCTAGTGGGGAGGAGCTTGAGGACCCTGGCCTTTGCCCCCTCATCTCTTTCCAGCCCCTCCCCTGCCTTGTCCATCCCTGCCAGCCAGCCCCTAGCCTCAGGCCCTCTTTGTCTCCTGAAGAGACCAGCCTGTCCCTCAGTCACTACCTGGTTAGGCTTCCCCATCGTGGCCAGAATGGATGGCTGCTCAGGCCTCACAAAGGGCCCACCTCATTGGACAGGGCCAACCCTTGTACCACATTCCAGAGCACTAGCTCCCTGTGTCACCACTTCCTGTCCCCTTGGCCACAAACTGTCCCTAGAAAATACCAGCGGAGTTCCAGAGTACAGCCTCAGTGGTCTCCCCATCCAGAGGGGCCGGATATCATTGGTCTGTGACTCCAGAGTCTCCAGACCTCTTTCAAAGAAGGTTGGATTCTTTGAGCTTTGCTTTTTCACCTCAGCACTATTCACAGATCCCCCCAACCATCCTCTCTGCAACACTGCCCATCCAGACTCTCTCTCTGCCCCAGTGATGTTGGGGGAGATGTGGAGGGGGAGGTGTATTTATTTGAGCACCGTCCTCTCTGACAGCACAATTTTTAGTGGTCTGTCCTATGTACCAGGGCGGTGGAGCATCTCAGGATGACGAGGGGTGCCGGTGGGGTCAGGGAGGAGGCAGGGTGGTGGGAAAAGCCTTCCTGGGGAATCCTGAGGGAAGGTTGCTCCCTACCCTACTGGGAGAATTTCTAGGGCCTGGGAGGTGACGGAGCAGGAAATAGGTGAGGATCAAACAAATACATGTCTGTCACCATTTGGTTCAGGCTCCTGGCAGGAATGCCAGTCTGTGGCAAGGCCACAGTGGAAGGCCCAGAAGGCAGCAGGGTGCCACCTTCATGGGCATCTGTCCCAGGAAGCTGAGGCTGTGAGCAGCTAGTGAGTGGTGTGTCCAGCAGCCCCCTCCTCCTTTCTCAAGTGAGTCAGTGACATGTACCAAGCACTTGCTTTATGCCAGGCTCCGTGCTGTATCCCAGGGACAGAGACCTCAGGGCATAGTCCTGCCTCCAGGAGCTCAGAGTCCTGGCAGGAGGCAGAGAAGAGACAAAGAGAGACAATGAAAGTGGAGAGTGACCCTAAGGGAGGTAGGCCGGGGGCTTGGTAGTCAAGGGTGGCTTCCTAGAGGAGGTGACATGGGCTGGTCCCTGCCTTTCAGGGTCTGGTCATAGATAGACTGGGGGTCAGCTGGGGCGAGCCAAGCAGGCAGGCAACCAACCAGGACTAAATGACCTGGTGCCTGATGAAGAGCTTATCTGCTGGAAGCACAGATGAAGGTTTCAGTTCAAACTGAGGGTACTGAGTGGACCTTCCTGGGGTAGCTTTCCACTAGACTCAACTCTCTGTGGGTTCTAGAAACATCTTAAGGCTACAGAACTCCAGACTTGCTCCAAGAAATCAGAGCCTTAAATAAGCCAGAACAGGGGCTATGCGTGTACCCCTTGAATTCTAGTTCTGTGCTTTCTGATGCCATAGCCACTCACCACAGTGACCATGGAGCACTTAGAAAATGGTCAGTTCAAAATGAGACGTGCTGAAGTTAAGTACACATGGCATTTTGAAGACTTCGTACAAAAAAATATGAAATACTCCTTATGTGTGAAAATAGTAATATTTTAGATATTTTGTGTTAAAGTATTTTACTAAACTTAATTTTACCTGTTTCTCTTCACTTTTCTAGTGTGGAGACTAGAACATTTAAAATTATGTGGCTGGCATTTCTCTCAGGCAGTGCTGTTCCTGTTCACACCTGTGCTGCTCTGGGTCTAGCTCCTTGTGGGCTTTCGCCTTGTGAGTGCTTCTCCTGGGTTCACAAGGAGACCAGCGGCAGCATCACTGGCACAGAGGAACTGGGGCCAGATGCAGCTAAGCCCAGAGAATCAAGCCCTGGAACCGTATGAACTCATCGGTGACTGGAAACTGGTCTCACCGTCCACTAAGAACAACTTCAGGAATAAACGAGGATGCAGCCCTTCTCCTATTCGAAACTCAAGTTGGAAAAGCCCCAAACCTGGGAACTCTCAGAATGTGTTCTCTCTGCCATCAGGGAGCGTTCAGAGATATTATTGCCACTGCGTTGAGCCTGACAGAGATGCAGCTGGCCAGGACTTCAGTTCCGAGCTGCTTCCTCTCCCACCTTGCTGCTGAGCAGATGGTTCTCAGTGATCAGACATAATAGAATGGGGTTTCAGCACTGAATTTATTCATCTGTCTACGTAATGCATTGTCTGCAGACACCAGGCTTTCCTTTCCTGGGAAGTCTTTTCCTTCCCTCTTTGGATTCTGCCTCCTCTGCACTGGCCACGTGCACTGTCACACTTCCATCCCTCTCAAAACACCATTACAGATGTTTATCTGCTGAGGCCAACTTGGGTACATTTGAATACTAGGTTATATTGGAGTGTTTTGCTGTGCTGCAATACAACCCGTTTACTCAAAAAGCAAAGGCACTGAACCTGTGTTTAAAACCTGAGCTCATCTTATTACTGGGTTAGTGGAGAGTGAAGGCTGATGCAATCCTAAATCTGGCAGCTTCTGTTACTAGGTGCGACAGGAAGTGAGCAAAGTCAGGCATCTGAGAAGCAAGTCACAAGAAATGGTTGTCATGGCACCAGAGAAGTCTGAGGGCTGGAGTGACATCTTGGGGTATCTGGGGCCTGACTCCTGCACCCCAGTGCCAGGTACACACAACTGCTCAATATCAGTTAGTCAAAGGAACTAACAAACTCAGTATCAGTTAGTCAAAGGGTGGAAGAGTTGTTTAGAGAATGCTCAGGCCCTCTGGATCCTAGGGGCTTCTGCCATATCTTCAGAGACAGAGATGTCGCCCGAGATGACTGGGAGCTGGCGTGGCTCTATCAGTCAGGCCTCAGTGTTGCTACAAGCTGGCCTGGCACCCACAGCCAGGCCATGATGTTCTCATATCAACATCAGACAAGGCCACTCTGTGACCACGATGAAGACAAAACCAAGACCATAATCGCACAAACAAAACCTACTGTCCACATCACAAAAACTGGCCACCATCATTAACGAGTAACTGCCTCTTCTTTACCAGTGGTAGCTTTAGGTTCACCCCATTCTTCTTACTTTCTAGGTAAGAATTGTTAAGATACCCAGTTATAGGCCGGGCGTGGTGGCTCAAGCCTGTAATCCCAGCACTTTGGGAGGCCGAGGCAGGTGGATCACAAGGTCAGGAGATCGAGACTATCCTGGCTAACATGGTGAAACCCCGTCTCTACTAAAAATACAAAAAACTAGCCGGGCGTGGTGGCGAGCGCCTGTAGTCCCAGCTACTTGGGAGGCTGAGGCGGGAGAATGGCGTGAACCCGGGGGGCGGAGCTTGCAGTGAGCCGAGATCGCGCCACTGCACTCCAGCCTGGGAGACACAGTGAGACTCCGTCTCAAAAAAAAAAAAAAAAAAAAAAAAGATACCCAGTTATAGAGGTAGCCCTGCTTCCTGAAGGTATCCAATCCAGAGCTAAGCTCTGCTTCCTTGGGCCTAAATCCTAACGGTGAGACAACTGCAGCTTCCCATGGAGTGTGATTTCTGTTAATCAACGGGTAAACAAATCCAACTTTGTTCAACTGTGTGTGTGTTCCTGAATGGTCTTTGGCTAAAAGGAATTAACAGTCCTCAGCCATAAATGCCCCTTCGCAGGCTAGCAATGCCTCTGGTAGCCACTGTGCCTACATCACAGGGAGAAAGGAGGAAGAAAGGAAACAGACGAGAGAGAGAGAAACCAATGGTTGTCAAGTTCCATTCCAGAGTGACAAAGAAAGGCGACTTCTACAAAGGGCACTTTCCTGTGGCCCACCCAGCGCTATGTGCGATGTTCTCCTCCTTCCTCCTAACAAAGAAAGCGCATCAGAAGACAGAAATGGATTGTTATGGGATTAACCATGAGCTATACACATGACCCAGCCACTCACTAACTCCAGTACTTTAACAAATTACTTGTCACTCAAGTTACAACTTATGGACACAATTAAGGAACACAAACTATTCCAAGCCCTATAACCACCTTGAAGTAGGAATAAGGCCTAGAGCCAGAGAAGTCTGGTTGGTCCGCTTTCCAGTGGGTGACCTGAACAAGTTACTTAAACTAAGCCTCAGTTTCTCACTCAGCAGATTATAAGAACAAGCACCATAAAGATGTCATGAGCTAACAGGGCAAAAACCCAAATAGTGCCTGGCACACATTCAGGTTCAATATGATAGCTCCCTGCTTCCCCTCCTTGTCACTTTAGGATAAAATCTGAAACTACTGAAATATAACAGTTCAATAAAAATAGTATATCAAAGCAAAGTCCTGCCCCTGAAATAATGCCATGGCATCCTACAGCTTCTGGCAAAACAAGTGCGACAATAAATTCCTAACATAGAACCAAATCCACAACATTTTAGAAAAGCCTTTAAAACAATCCAATGGTATAAAAACAGACTGAGGAAGATCACTATGAATGGACACGGAATGATTTCCAGCCCACGCTGTTAAGTAAATATGAGGAACAGAATATATACACTTTAAAATGCCAGAATCCAGAAAGACTAAGTGAGGAAGTGGGCAAATTTAGCACACTAGACTGGGAGAGATTTAGGATGTTTGCGAAAAAGTCAGCACCATTGACTTTATAGTCATGCTTCAGAGCTAACCTTTTTAAAAAAGTGACAAAAGGGGAGAACACTGGTTACAGCCATCACATGGCTCTGAGCAGGATTTGTAGCTGGAATAAGGGGACCTCAAACCTTCATGTTTGAACACCCAAGTCCCAGCGATGTGGGTTTATGTTCATGTCATTGCTTATAATGCACAGAAACCAAAGGATGGAAAACGTTTTTGTAAAGACAAGCCTTCACAACATTTTCTGCTTAAAACAAAAAGCACCTGAGATTAAGAATCAGAAGGTCCGGGTTCTGATCTTAAGTGAGCCAGCCCTGTGACCCTTGGCAAATTTTCTCATCTATAAAAAGGTAGGGACAGATGAAATGACCAAGGCCAACCTTCTAATCTAAAATCCCAAGACTCTAAAACTAAAACACAAAGATCTTGAAAATTGTAATGTTGGAGCCAGAGGCTGTTATTCTTAGCAAACTAACGCAGGAACAGAAAACCAAATACCACATGTTCTCACTTGTAAGTGGGAGCTAATAGAGCGCAACAATACACACTGGGGCCGACCAAAGGATACAGGGTGGAGGGTGGGAGGAAGGAGAGGATCAGGGAAAATAACTCATGGGTACTAGGCTTAATACCTGGGTGACAAAATAATCTGTACAACAAACCCCCATGACAAGAGTTTACCTATGTAACAAACCTGCACATGTGAACATGCAGGCAGAGATCGGGGGATGGGCCTGCAAGCTAAGGAACACCAAAGGATATCAGCAACCCACCGAGAGAGTTAGGAGGAAAGCACAGGACAGGTTCTCCTTCACAGTCTCAGAGAACCAATTCTGCCAACACCTTCATCTCGGAGTTCTAGCCTCCAGAACTCTCAGACAATACATTTCTGGTTTTTTTAAGCTACTCAGTCTGTGGAACCCTGTTATGGAAGCCTTGGCAAACTGAAGCACGGAGTTCAACAAACAGCATGAGGGTTTTGACCCACCATTGGCTCAGTGAGCATATGCAGCCTCTAGTGCTCCACTGAGATCTGCAACTGCTAGACACCAGAAGCTTCTAACAGGCAAGGAAAAAGGTTTCTGGAGCATGTAAACACCCCTGCCTGCATCTTCTGGCCAGAGCTCAGGAAAGTGCAAGGAGCAGGAAAGCTAATGATTAGCTTGTGATTCTGAAGAAAGGCAAGAAGCAAACCCCACAGCTGGTACCTCTAAATGTCTCTTGTGATTAGGGACAGTGGCACTTGGCAGGCTACCGGTACTTCTGTTTTCCCTTAATTTCACAATAAAACCTGAATATGTAGTTTTATTATTTCACAAAATGTGGTTTTCAGGTTTTGTGGTGCTTACATAGTAGAAGTGTAAACATTTTCCTTTCTACTACCTAATCAAGGTAGAACCGAAGGCACAGTGAGCAATAAATGCTGTTTTTGGTTTAAACCAGTTCTGGCTTTCAAGTACTTTACCTTCTTCTTTACCTTCTACCATTAAAATTAAAGGCCTTTAATTTTAAAGAACAAATCCACCAAAACCATTTAAATCCCTACAGGTTTACTTGTTTAAAAAGTAGGGCATAAAACTGTTGGGGCTCAGGATACCCCAAAATAAAAGCCTCAGAAACATCCTCAGGACCTGCCGGGCACGGTGGTTCACTCCTGTAATCCCAGCACTTTGGAAGGCCCAAGTGGGCGGATAACCTGAGGTTAGGAGTTCGAGACCAGCCTGGCCAACATGGTGAAGCCCCATCTCTACTAAAAATACAAAAAAAAAAAAAAAAAAAAAAATAGCCATTGTGGTGCCACATGCCTGTAATCCCATTTACTAGAGGATGAGGCACGAGAATCACTTGAACCTGGGAGGTGGAGGTTGAAGTGAGCCAAGATGATACCATTGCACTCCAGCCTGGGTGAGAGTAAGACTGTCTCAAAACAAAACAAAACAAAAGAAGAAAAGAAAGAAAGAAAGAAAGAAAGAAAGAAAGAAAGAAAGAAAGAAAGAAAGAAAGAAAGAAAGGAAGGAAGGAAGGAAGGAAGGAAGGAAGGAAGGAAGGAAGGAAGGAAGGAAGGAAAGAAAGAAGGAGAAAAAGGTAAGAAAGACAGAAGACAAAGAAAGAAAGAAAGAAAGGAAGGAAGGAAGGAAGGAAGGAAGGAAGGAAGAAAGAAAGAAAGGAAAGAAAGTTTCTCTCAATTTATTCTGCCCTCCTGACTCTAGCCCCTCATGCTTCCCTGAGGATAGCCATAGAAACTAGAATCCCTCCTCCCCAAGGCAGGTCACAGAAACCACAACCACTTTCCTTTTCCCTTTCCCCAAAGCCACACATAAAACTGTGAAAGGAAAATAAATCTTGAGGCCCCAAAATCACTCAAGCTGGGAACTGCTTAGGGCAAACCTGCCTCCCATTCTATTCAAAGTCATCCCTCTGCTCACTGTGATAAATGCATATATGATTGCCTCCTTTGGAAAGGCTAATCAGAAACTCAAAAGAATGCAACCATTTGTCTCTTAACTGCTTATGACCTGGAAGCTCCCTCCCTTCTTCAAGTCTTCCTGCCTTTGCTTTGAGTTGTCCCACTTTTCCAGACCAAACCAATGTTCATGTCTCCCTAAAATATACGAAACCAAACTGTGCTCTGACCACCTTGGGCACATGTACTCAGGACCTCTTGAGGCATGTCACAGGTGTGTGTCCTCAATTTTGGCAAAATAAACTTTCTCAATTAACTGAAACCTGCCTCAGATTTTCATGGTTCACATTTTGGTAACCACAGAGGGATTCTGAGTGGAGGTGCCCCTGACCTTTGACAAATCTCCTATCAGTGCCTGGGACCTGCATGAGCTAATTTTATGGCTCAAACTAACAGGATAATTTGCTGAGGTCTGGGAGTACACCCTCCAGAGAATCGCTGATCTCCCCAAATCTGGTCAAAATCTAAAGTTTATTTTGCTGTACAACTCCCCATTTTTAAGAAGTTTTACTTGCTTCCAGCAAGGTTGGCAAGATTTCCTGTTTCCATGACGATGGAAGGCAGGTAACTCTTTATGGAGTTTGACCTCGCTCCCAGCAGGGAATATGAGTTCAAGTTTTTTGTTTTTTTTTTCCTCCTGCTTCTAGGATGATAGAAAGCTGTCTAGCCTGAAACCCATCCCTAGGTAAGTAGTTGAATTGGGGTTTTATCTTGTCTAAAGTTTAACAACCAGTTGGTCTCAATTTCTCCTTACCATTAGAGCACTCAGTGTTCATATTCTCAGGATTTCTGTTGTTATTGTTTGTTGCAGTCTTTCTCCCAACAGATTTGAGCAACTCTGCCTGACTGGATAAAATCCAAATAAGAATTCCAAATTATGAGTAACAAACCCTTTCTAATTTGGCTAAAGTTCCTCGCAGCTGCAAAAGAGGGAAAAACAAACAAAGAAAAAAACTATGCACTTTCTGTGTTTGCTTCCTGTCTTAAAAAAACAAACAAATGTTCTTTCATTTACTTTCCTTCCACCCTATACTTCCTGCTTCCCCCTTTGCCATCTGCAGTACCAAAAAAAGTCTAGAGGTTTATAATGACTTGAATGCCTTTAAAGAATTCAGAATAAAGGGGCCACTCACCACAGTTGGGGTGCTCTCTTTTCTTTATGGAGTTTTAAGAGTCATGGGCAGATTCTTCTTAGGTCTAAAGCTTTGTTTTCCTGTATTGCATGACCTGAACTCTTTGGCTTTGCGGGTACCAGAGATTACCTTGTACTGTGAGAGGATTTGACCATGGCTTGGACAATGGTAAATGAGATAAAGGACTATTATCATGTTTGTCTCAAAGGCAAACTACAAACTAAGTTCCTCCCAAAGACCAGGAATGAACAAGGACAGCGTAAAGATTAGAAGAAAGATGGAATCAGTTAGGTCTTATCTTCTTCACTGTCTCAGAATTTTGCAATGAAGAGTTTCATAACTTTAAATAATGACTATCACAGTTTTCATAAATAATCTAGATAAACAATTAAAATAAAATAATTAGGTAAATGTAATGTGATAAATATTTGTAGACAATCGTCATAATTTAGAATCTAAAGTTATATTAATTATAGATATTTCATTATTTGGGTATTTTCCAGTAAAAATACATTGTAATAAAACATTCTAAAAAAGTATCCTTCTTAAAAAGGTGAACAATTTTTGTCTGATACAAAGTTTATTTAAAGGTTATGTATAAAACAAGGTAAAAGGAAGCATGAAATAAGAGAGATGTAGACAAAGCTATAGAAATAAAGGTTTTTTATTTTTTTGGTGAGAAAGATTAAAAAGAAATAGTTTTATATAAGAAAAAAATCTTGTATGGTTAATTTGGACCTAGAATAAAATGACTGGTTGTTTAAGAAAGAGGTATATTCAGGACAAACCAGAAAGTCCAAGCATGTCATGAAGAGTCTAAGGCACAATAAAAGGATTTAAAAAAAAAGACTTTTATATGGTCAAGCTGTCTATATTTCGAGGGAAATTATAATGGTCTTTCTGGAGAATGGGTTTAAAAAAACCATTTATATGCTAAGAAATTTATTAGAAGAGTAAGGGATTGATTTCTTAAGGGATTTACTTTTAATAAATTTATTAGAGATTTTAATTATGTTTTTAAATATATGCAAAGATACATTTAATGTTATTAATATATAATTATATATTTCAATGCATAATTATAATTAGATAATATATATTATATGAACTCATCCTTTTTATGGCTGCATAGTATTCCACGGTGTATATGTGCCACATTTTCTTTATCTGGTCTATCGTTGATGGGCATTTGGGCTGGTTCCGAGTCTTTGCTATTGTGAATAGTGTTGCAATAAACACATGTGTGCATATGTGTGTGTGTATATATATAATGTATATCTATTATATATTATATTAACAGAATATATTTATTGTAGTAATAAAATAATATACTAATATGCTGTATTGTATATTATACTAATTATTATATTAATAAAATATGATTAAAATATGATGGAAGACATTTAGCTGCAGCTTATGTGCCTTGCTATAGTATCTCTTGTCCTAGGACTTAGGGACCTTGTTTTTGTGACTAGTCTATACAACATACTAATGAAACTGGAAATCAAATAATGAGAGCTACTTGGTGGACAAGAGTACCACCAGAGAATACTTCAGAATGTTAGCAGGGAGAATGTGAGAAGGTTTACAGTATACTCAAACTAAACTATATCTAGGTGTAACTACTGCTCCTCTCACTTTAGCTTGGAACATCCAACATTATTGGGTTTGTAATTAGTACTCACATTGCATTTCCATTATAAACGTTCAATGGCAACAACATATTTGGTGGATAAAACAGCACTAGCCAACTAAGGCAAAAAGAACCTTAGGTGCAACAAAGGCAGGACTTGAGATATTAGAACAAGCTAAAAATGTATTTAACAACAACAAAAGTTCACAAGAAAAGATGATAGTTACCAGTCTAAATAGATTAAAAGAAATACTCTTTCAGAAGGAAAGTATGGGTTGGGAAGCTACACAAAAAGATAATGACACTATTGTTAGGTAGGTAAATCAACTACTCAACTAACAAGGAGCCATGTCAAAACCCAGTGATGGAAAACAGCATGAGTCCAAACTCAACAAGGTTTACTGACCATGCTAATCCAAATGGAAACTGAAGTGGCCTCTAAAATGTGCCCTACCATTTTGGACGCAGAAACACAAGGTATACATTAATGCAAAAACATATGAACCCTCTTCTTCCTGGAAAATTACTACCAAGGATATGTAGCTTAATTCACTGTGCTCTTACAGCAATAACACCCCACATAGATAATAACCAGACATATAACATAGTGCTAGTAGGAACAGAGGATTTTTTTTTTAATACCCATATTTTCCCAATGGGGAGTTGATAGGCCTTATTAAGTAATAGTACTTGCAGTCCAATTTCAGTTCTACATTGTAAACAAATTCAGGAAGTTGGTGCTGCCCCCAAAATGTTTGGAATCCTGAAATCACATAAATATGATCTTTAATTTCTTTTTTTTAGTTTAATTTAAAGTTCCAGGATACATGTGCAGGATGTGCAGGTTTGTTACATAGGTAAATGTGTGCCATGGTGGTTTGCTGCATCTGTCAATCCATAACCTAGGTATTAAGCCCTGCATGCATTAGCTATTTATCCTGATGCTCTCCTTCCCCTGGGCCCCCCAGATAGGCCCCAGTGTGTGTTGTTCCCCTCCCTGTGTCCCTGTGTTCTCACTGTTCAGCTCCCACTTATAAGTGAGAACATGAGGTGTTTGGTTTTCTGTTCCTATGTTAGTTTGCTGAAGAAAATGACTTCCAGTTCTACCCATGTTCCTGCAAAGGACATGATCTCATTCCTTTTTACAGCTGTATGGTATTCCATGGCATATATGTACCACATTTTCTTTCTCCAATCTATCATTGATGGCGTTTGGGTTGATTCCATGTCTTTGATATTATGAATAGTGCTGCAGTAAACATACAAGTGCATATATCTTTATAATAGAATGATTTATATTCTTTTGGATATATACTCAGTAATGGGATTACTGAGTCAAATGATATTTCTGGATCTAGGTCTCTGAGGAATCGCCACACCATCTTCCACAATGGTTGAACTAATTTACATTCCTACCAACAATGTAAAAGCATTCCTATGTCTCCACAGCCTCATCAGCATCTGTTGTTTCTTGACTTTTTAATAATCGCCATCCCTGCATGAGATGGTATCTCATTTTGCTTTTGAGTTGCCTTTCTCTAATGATTAGTGATGTTGAGGCTTTTTGCATATGTTTGCTGGCCACATAAATGTCTTCTTTCGTGAAGTGTCTGTTTATGTCCTTTGCCCATTTTTTAATGGGATTGTTTGGTTTTTTTCTTATAAACTTGTTTAAGTTCCTTGTAGATTCTGGATACTCGAACTTTGTCAGATGGATAGATTGGAAAAAATTTCTCCCATTTTGTAGGTTGTCTCTTCACTGTGATGATAGTTTCTTTTGCTGTGCAGAAACTCTTTAATTAGATTCCATTTGTCAATTTTGGCTTTTGTTGCAATTGCTTTTGATGTTTCGTCATGAAATCTTTGCCCATGCTTATGTCCTGAATGGTATTTTCTTCTAGGGTTTTTATAAAGTTTTACATTTTCTAGCATTTTATATTTAGGTCTTTAATCCATCTTGAGTTAATTTTCATGTAGGGTGTAAGGAAAAGGTCCAGTTTCAATTTCTGTATATGGTTAGCCAGTTCTCCAGGCACCATTTATTAAATAGGGAATCATTTCCCCACTGCTTTTGTCAGGTTTGTCGAAGATCAGATGGTTGTAGATTTCTGAGATTCTATTCTGTTCCATTGGTCTATGTGTCTGTGGTTGTACCAGTACTGTGCTGTTTTGGTTACTATAGTTTAAAGTCCAGTAGTGTGATGCCTTCAGTTTTGTTCTTTTTGGTTAGGATTGTCTAGGCTCATTTTTGGTTCCGTATGAATTTTAGAGTAGTTTTTGCTAATTCTTTGAAGAATGTCAATGGTAGTTTAATGGGAATAGCATTGAATCTATAAATTACTTTGGTCACCATGGCCATTTTCATGATATTGATTCTTCCTATCCATAAGCATTGAATGTTTTCTCATTTGTGTCCTCTCATTTCCTTGAGCAGTGGTTTACAGTTCACCTTGAAGAGGTCCTTCACTTCCCTTTTTAGTTGTGTTCCTAGATATTTTATTCTCTTTGTAGCAATTGTGAATGAGAGTTCATTCATGGTTTGGCTCTCTGCTTGTCTATTGTTGGTGTACAGGAATACTTGTGATTTTTGCACATTTATTTTGAATCCTGAGACTTTGCTAAAGTTGTTTATCAGCTTAAGGAGCTTTTGGGTTGAGACAATGGGATTTTCTAGATACAGAATCATGTCATCTGCAAACAGAGACAGTTTGACTTTCTCTCTTCCTATGTGAATAATATCCTTTCTTTCTCTTGCCTGATGACCCTGGCCAGAACTTCCAATACCATGTTGAACAGGAGTGGTGAGAGAGATGACCCTTAATTTATATCCCCTGCTCAAAATAATACATGATATACAGGTGACATGGTTTGGCTCTGTGTCCCCACCCAAATCTCATCTCAGATTGCACTCCCATAATTCCCATGTGTTGTGGGAGGGACCTGGTGGGAGATAACTAAATCATGAGAGCTGTTTCCTCCATACTGCTCTCGTGGTAGTGAGTAAGTCTCATGAGATCTGATGGTTTTACCAGGGGTTTCTGCTCTTGGGTCTTCCTCATTCTCTCTCTGCCTGCTGCTATCCATGTAGGATGGGACTTGCCTCTCCCTGCCTTCTGCCATGATTGTGAAGCTTCCCCAGCCACATGGAACTGCAAGTCCAATTAAACCTCTTTCTTTTGTAAATTGCCCAGTCTCATGTATGTATTTATCAGCATTGTGAAAATGGACTAATAAATTGGTACCAGTGGAGTGTGGTGCTGCTGAGAAGATACCTGAAAATATGGAAGTTACTTTGCAACTGGGTAACAGGCAGAGGTTGGAACAGTTTGGAGGGCTCAGAAGACAGGAAAATGTGGGAAAGTTTGGAGACTTGTTGAATGGCTTTGCCCAAAATGCTGACAGCGATATGGACAATAAGGTCCAGATGGAGATGAGAAACTTGTTCAGAACTGGAGCACAGATGACTCTTTGTTTTGGCAAAGAGACTGGCAGCTTTTTGCCCCTCCCCTAGAGATTTGTGGAGCTTTGAACTTGAGAGAGATAATTTAACGTATCTGGTGGAAGAAATTTCTAAGCAGTAAAGCATTCAAGAGGTGACTTGGGTGCTGTTAAAAGCATTCAACTTTAAAAGGGAAACAGCATAAAAGTTTGAAAAATTTGCAGCCTGACAATGTGCTAGAAAATCTGAGGAGGAATTCAAGCTGGGGGCAGAAATCTGAATAAGTAAGGAGGAGCCAAATGTTAATCCTCAAGACAATGGGGAAAATGTCCCCAGGGCACATCAGAGGTCTTCACGGAAGACCCTCCCATCACAGGCCCCGAGACCTGGGAGAAAAAAGTGGTTTTGTGGGCCAGGCCCAGGGTTCCTGAACTGTGTGCAGTCTAGGGACTTGGTGCCCTGCATCCTAGCTGCTCTAACCATGACTGAAAGGGGGCAACAGAGAGCTCGGGCCATAGCTTCAGATGGCACAAGCCCCAAGCCTTGGCAGCTTCCACATGGCGTTGAGCCTGCAGGTGCACAGAAGTCAAGAATTGAGGTTTGAGAACTTCTGCCTAGATTTTAGAAGATGTATAGAAACATCTGGATGTCCAGGCAGAAGTTTGCTGCAGGGGCAGGGCTCTCAAGGAGAACTTCTGCCAGGGCAGTGTGGAAGGGAAATGTTGGGTCGGAGCCCCTATATAGAATGTCTACTGGGGCATCACCTAGTGGAGCTGTGAGAAGAGGGCCCCCATCCTCCAGACTCCAGAAAGGTAGATCCACTGACAGCTTGCACCATGCACCTGGAAAAGCTGCAGACACTCAATGCCAGCCCATGAAATCATCCAGGAAGGAGGCTGTACCCTGCAAAACCACAGAGGTGGAGCTGCCCAAGACCATGGGAACCCATCTCTTGCATCAGCATGAACTGGATGTGAGACATGGAGTCAAAGGAGACCATTTTGGAGCTTAAAGATCTGACTGCCCATCCTGGATTTCAGACTTGCATGGGACTTGTAGCTGCTGTGTTTTGGTTTTGGCCAATATCTCCCATTTGGAATGGCTGTATTTACGCAATACCTGTACCCCCACTGTATCTGGAAGATAACTAGTTGATTTTGATTTTATAGGCTCATAGGCGGAAGGGACTTGTCTTGTCTCAGATGAGACTTTAGATTGTGGACTTTTGAGTTAATGCTGAAATGAGCTAAGACTTTGGGGACTGTTGGGAAGGCATGATTGGCTTTGAAATATGAGGACATGAGATCTGGCAGGGGCCAGGGGTGGAATGATATGGTTTGGCTGTGTCCCCACACAAACCTCATCTTGAATTGTTCTCCCATAATTCCCATGTGTTGTGGTAGTGACCTGATGGGAGATAATTGAATCATAATCGTGGTTTCCTCCATACTGTTCTTGTGGTAGTGAGTAAGTCTCATGAGATCTGATGGTTTTATCAGAGGTTTTCGCTTTTGTGTCTTCCTCATTGTCTCTTTGTCTGCTGCTATCCATGTAGAACAGGACTTGCTCCTCCTTGCCTTCTGCCACGATTGTGAACCTTCCCCAGTCACGTGGAACTGTAAGTCAAATTAAATCTCATTCTTTTGTAAATTGCCAGTCTCAGGTGTCTTTATCAACAGCATGAAAATAAACTAATACAATAGGAAAAGGATGCTTTCATCGGAAAGGGAGGAAAAATGAGACTGTAGTTGTTTTAGATCTTATTTGCAACCAGATAACATTTGATTTAAATTATAAGGCCATTTGGTACAATACTGGGTTAATACGAAAGTTACTTTTATGATGAAATAGTACTTATGATAATGAAGAAAACTGGAGAATTGGAACTCAGCCCTCCTCAAATTGTACTCCCAGCAGAAAATGAACAAGCAATTAGACATCATGAAACATCAGCTAATTACAGTTCTAAATGCAAAGATATCATAAAGTATAAATACAGAGGGAGGAAAATTAATTAGTCACAGCCTATCAAAATCTATGTTTAAGATTCTTTTCTATGGTAATTGTTTCTTTACTTCATTGTCTTTACCTCAGTGGACCCCTAAGTTGTTCATCATATTGTTAATTATTTTTCTAATATTCCTATGTTACAAATATTATAAATACTGCAAAAATGTTACCAAAAGAATAAAACTCCAGCCAAAATTATGTTAGCTCATCAATTTGAACTATGGCCACAGAATGTATGTAAGGTGGTCTTCTATTGTCTGTTTTATCCAACATACTCTTTCCTCTAATTCTGACCTACTGAATTACAACAGAAAGGGACATGCTCCCAGTTTGCTCTGAGTCTGTGTCCCTGGTCTATAGTCCTCAAACTTGGCTCAGAATAAAATTAACTTTGACTTAAATCTATAGTGGCTGTTATTTTAACCTTTTGGGTCAACCTGGTTGATCCACATCAAGAAAAGCATGTAGTTTCAAAATACTGGAGCAAATATCCTATCACCTAAAAGAGCTAAAACTTAGTATGTTCAAGTGAAGAGCAAGAAATAGTGGAGGTTGGCGGGGGGAGGTGAGAAAAGTGTGCTTTCTTGGTAGTGGTCATCTCGGGTAAACTGATGGTAGTGTCCTTTTTTTTTCTTTTAAATGAAATGACTTGAATTATTTGTTTCTTCAATCCATGTGCATATATAACTTTGAAAATAAACAGCAATGTAATTTACTAAGAAATAAAAATACTTGATGATCAAGTCCATTGGAAAAATTAGATACTTAGCTTTTCAAAAGACTAAGAACATCCATCACAAACCACTGAGGCTTTAAAAGCATCTCTTCAAGAAAACAGGATTGGAAAAAAAAAGCAATATAAAATACTTAAGGTATTGCCTTCAGTCCCCTGGGCAGCCATCCACCTTGTTTAAGGTCTCCGAGAGATTTAACATCAAGGAAACTCCAACAGTATGCACTATCCAACTCCCTAATCTGTCTACCTGGAATCTCTGCCTGACTCCCTACCGTTAAGCTGAGGTCAGTCTGGTTTAGAAGGTAACCTCTCTCCCTTCACCAGAGCTGGCT
Source organism: Papio anubis (assembly GCF_008728515.1). Classification (NCBI taxonomy): domain Eukaryota; kingdom Metazoa; phylum Chordata; class Mammalia; order Primates; family Cercopithecidae; genus Papio; species Papio anubis. Next base: position 89,804,272 of record NC_044989.1, read on the forward strand.
GCAGGCTGCTAGCATTCTGTGCCTCGAGGATTGGGAGGGTTTCATAAGAAACCCAGTTGTTCCAACCTAAGTCCATAAAGTGTGGGAGCATCAGTCACTCATAAATCTCACCTCCTACCCCAGTGCATAGTATCACCTTGACTAATCCAATGACAGATTATACACATACTCCTCCCTGCAATGGCCAGATGAGGGATGAGAGCTGGCTCCATCTGTGCAACTGTCTTCCCTTCCACTTCCCAAAACCTGCTCTTTCCTTATCTCTCCCTATATTTAACTGGCTCCACTGCTTTCCTCCTTCAGCTCCTACTAATTTATGATGTACTTGTATTACTAACATGTTGCTTAATTCCTTTTAGCCTGATTTGTTTTTTCTTGAGACCAGGGTCTCACTTTGTCACCCAGGCTGGAGTGCACTGGCACAATCACAGCTCACTGCAGCCTGGACCTCCTGGGCTCAAGGGAGATCCTCCCGCCTCAGCCTCCCACATAGCTGGAACTGCAGGTATGAGCTACCACACCCAGATAATTTTTGTAATTTTTGTAGAGGCAGGCTTTCACCATATTTCCCAGGCTGGTCTTGAACTCCTGGGCTCAAGTGATCTGCCTACCTTGGCCTCCCAAAGTACTGGGATTACAGGCATGAGCCATACCTGGCCTAGCCTGATTTTTTTCATGTATAAAAAGGAATAATATTCCTTGAGGATAGAGACTATCTGGCCATCTCTGCATACTCTGTAGTGCCTAAGCTCAACATGCACTGAAATATTCACCAAGGGATTAAACAAATACACCTAAAATTACAATTCCAAGAAGGAATCCTTGGTCAATACACTCTCCTATTCCTGGACTCTCTGACCTAGAACAACCTTGAGGTACAAGGCAAGGTCATGTGTCCACAACCTCGGGGAACCAGAAGATACAGCAGAAGCTGTCACGATGCAGATGGCAAGCAGGACATACCTGGAAGGAAGTGGGAATACAGACGAGGTTCAGATTCTCTTGCTTCACCCTTTCAGCTGTGGAAACAAAAGCCATATTGGCAGTTTTTCACTCTCCTCACTTTATTTTTCTTGTCACATGTGTTTGCTCAAATCCAACAAACAAGGGAAGGTCTATTTCACATTGACAGCTGTCTTTCATCCTGTATCCCCCTTCTAGGTGGGAAAGCTGGTGACTGTACTTCACACATCAGAAGACAGGGATACAAGAAAGCCTGGAGAGGTAAGCACTGACCACAAAAAGCAGAGTCAGTGTTTGCTATTGTTACGTGCCTGGCAACATTCTAAGAACTTTGTATATATGAACTCTTAATCCGAACAATCCAAAAGGTAAGTTAAATTATTTTCCCCATTTTGCAGAAAAGGCAACTGAGGCTCAGAGAGGTCATGTAATTTGGTAGTTATACTGCTAATAAGGGGCATAGCTGGGATAAGATCCCAGGCCATCTAGCCACACAGTCTTAAGTCCCCTATACTGCCTCACCTAGGAAAAAGCTAGAACTTTACTTTTGCATTTTAGTAAAAAATATACTTATTTGTAGGCCCCAGAGGGTGGCTAAAAGATATTTATTTTTTCGTTTTGGATTTGTACCTTTCAGGAAAGTTTGATTAAAAAAAAAAAGACTTCAGGATAAAACTGTCTTATTAAAATTTCATGTCTTTTTAATCACTGAGTGCCTCTTGGGAGGTTTAGGTGCCACCATTATAAAATCCATAGTAACTCCTGTGCCCTGAAAGTATTCTCCAGATACTTGGTTAAGACTGAAAGGTATATAACACAAAAGCTCCTATTTGGCCAATGAGAAGGCTTCCAGAAGCCATCACACCAGCACTACAACCACTCCTTCATAACAAAGTGTTCCTGGACTTTCCCTCCTGGGCTCTGCCCCTTGGCACCTAGAAGAATTCGGCATACAGGCAGGCCTCTCCTCTGGGCTTTGTTCTTACAAACAAAGAGCAGGGCAGTAAAACCTGTTGAGCAGCCACAGGGGCTGATAATTCCTGAGCCTTTCCTAAGCATAGAGACACCCTAATCAGTGTGAAATGAGCACCTGCAGGAACCAGCCATCAATGGCAGGAGCCCCACATCCAGTCCAGGGTCATGGACAGGGCAAACCCACTGTGGCCTCAATTATCTGCCCGAGGAAGTCTGAGATCACGCAAAGAACTCAATGGTAGAATGCCACTGACATAATTAAAATTATATTGGGACCTCGAGCTAAGTCAGCTCCTCCCCCCCAGCTGAGCAGAGTAAACAAAGGCAAGGACACCCTTCAAAGTTGGATGAAGAGGCCCAAGATTCCCTCTCTCCACAAAAGAGCAGAAACACTCAGCTGACCTCAGGTAGTCCCTCTCTCCAGCTCTGTACTGCTGAAGCCAAAAGGGTAATGCCAAACCTGTGCGCCACTTCCTTCCTCTCCTCTACCTCTCTACCCCATCATCACCCACGAAGCATCTAGTAGACAGTGAGAGAGCATACCTATTCGCTGCACAGCGTGGACAATTATAGAACTGCTTCCAATTCCCAGCACTTGGTTATTCTGCCAAAAGGGGGGAAGAAAAAACAAAACTTATTAATACCATATTTTACTCCCTTGTCAGCCCACTTCCTAAAGCTATAAAATTATTATGAACAGCAATTCACCAACACAGGTGCAAGACAGGCACTGTGCTTATTTTATAGGAACATAAACACTGAACCTCAAAGCTGTACTTTAGCCAAGGCATGGTGGACAAATGTGCAACAAGGCCTCCTCCCTTCGTTTGTGACACTGTCAACACCACCACTTCCTCCCTCCATTCTACCAAATAATTGGTGAGATTACTTGCAATTGAATAGCAACTTGTGTCACCTTCACAGAAATGGCCTGCATATAAACACTTAGATTCATATAAACAACTCAGCTAGAAAGGATTCTTTTCACTTTGGAATTTTAGGTCACTTAGTTCTCATTTCTTCCACTGTTCTCTGATGTTATTAATGTAAACCTTTGTATTGCTTTCTCTCCACGTTCTTGCAGTGGTTATATTTTTATATTACTATACTTAATTTCTGGGATACATGTGCAGAACGTACAGGTTTGTTATGTAGGTATACATGTGCCATGTGTTACGCTGCACCCATCAACACATCGTTTACATTAGGTATTTCTCCTAATGCTCTCCCTTCCCTTGCCCCTCACCCCCTGACAGGCCGCAGTGTGTGATGTTCCCCTCCCTGTGCCCATATGTTCTCATTGTTCACACTTATGAGTGAGAACATGTGGTGTTTGGTTTTCTGTTCCTATGTTAGTTTGCTTAGAATGATGGTTTCCAGCTTCATCCATGTCCCTGCAAAGGACATGAACTCCTTCATTTTTGTGGTATTTGATGGTGTATATGTGCCACATTTTCTTCATCTATTCTACCATTGATGGGCATTAGGGTTGGTTTCAAGTCTTTGCTATTGTGAATAGTGCTGCAGTAATCATACACGTGCATGTATCTTTATAATAAAATGATTTATATTCCTTTGGGTATGTTCCCAGTAATGGGATTGCTGGGTCAAGTGGTATTTCTAGTTCTAGATCCTTGAGGAATTTCCACACTGTCTTCCACAATGGTTGAACTAATTGACACTCCCACCAACAGTGTAAAATTGTTCTTATTTCTCCACATCCTCTCCAGAATCTGTTGTTTCCTGATTTTTTAATGATCACCATTCTAACTGGTGTGAAATGGTATCTCATTGTGGTTTTGATTTGCATTTCTCTAATGACTAGTGATGATGAGCCTTTTTTCATATGTTTGTTGGCTGCATGAATGTCTTCTTTTAAAGTGTCTGTTCATATCCTTTGCCCACTTTTCGATGAGGTTGTTTTTTTCTTGTAAATTTGTTTAAGTTCCTTTTAGATGCTAGATATTAGTCTTTTGTCAGATGGATAGATTGCAAAACTTTTCTCCCATTCTGTAGGTTGCCTGTTCACTCTGATGATAGTTTCTTTTGCTGTGCAGAAGCTCTTTAGTTTAGTTAGATCCAATTTGTCAACTTTGGCTTTTGTTGCAATTGCTTTTGATGTTTTAGTCATGAAGTCTTTGCCCATGCCTATGTCCTGAATGGTATTGCCTAGGTTTTCTTCTAGGGTTTTTACGGTTTTAGGTCTTACATTTAAATCTTTAATTCATCTTGAGTTAATTTTTGTATAAGGTGTAAGGAAGAGGTCTAGTTTCAGTTTTCTGCATATGGCTAGCCAGTTTTCTCAACACCATTTATTAAATATGGAATAGTTTCACCATTGCTTATTTTTGTCAGATTCTTCAAAGATCAGATGGTTGTACATGTGTGGTGTTATTTCTGAGGCCTCTGTTTTGTTCCATTGGTCTATATATCTGTTTTGGTACCAGTACCAAGCTGTTTTGGTTACTGTAGCCTTGTAGTATAGTTTGAAGTCAGGTAGCGTGATGCCTCCAGCTTTGCTCTTTTTGCTTAATATTGTCTTGGCTATACAGGCTCTTTTTTGGTTCCATATGAAATTTGAAGTGTTTTTTTCTTCTAATTCTGTCAAGAAAGTCAACGGCAGCTTGATAGGAGTAGCATTAAGTCTATAAATTGCTTGGGCCCATATGGCCATTTTCGTGATATTGATTCTTCCTATCGATGAGTTTTTCCATTTGTTTGTGTCCTTTCTTATTTCCTTGAGCAATGATTTGTAGTTCTCCTTGAAGAGGTTCTTCATATTCCTTGTAAGTTGTATTCCTAAATATTTTATTCTCTTAGTAGCAATTGTGATTGGGAGTTCATTGATGATTTGGCTCCCTGTTTGTCTGTTATTGATGTATAGGAATGCTTATAATTTTTGCCCATTGATTTTGTATCCTGAGACTTTGCTGAAGTTGCTTATGAACTTAAGGAGATTTTGGGTAGAGATGATGGGGTTTTCTAAGTATACAATCATGTCATCTGCAAAGAGAGACAATTTGACTACCTCTCTTCCTATTTGAATGCTCTTTATTTCCTTCTCTTGTCTGATTGTCCTGGCCAGAAGGTCCAATACTATGTTGAATAGGAGTGGTGAGAGAGGGCATCCTTGAATGCTTCCAGCTTTTGCCCATTCAGTATGACATTGGATGTGGGTTTGCCATACATAGCTCTTATTATTTAGAGATATGTTTCATGAATACCTGGTTTATTGAGAGTTTTTAGTACAAAGTGCTGTTGAATTTTATCGAAGGCCTTTTCTGAATCTATTGAGATAATCATGTGGTTTTTGTCATTGGTTCTGTTTATGTGATGGATTATATTTATTGATTTGCATATGATGAATCAGCCTTGCATCCCAGGGATGAAGCCCACTTGATCATGGTGGATAAGCCTTTTCGTGTCCTGCTGCGTTTGGTTTGCCAGTATTTTATTGAGGATTTTCACATCGATGTTCATCAGGGATATTGGCCTGATATTTTGTATTTTTGTTGTGTTTCCACCGTGTTTTGGTATCAGGATGATGCTGGCCTCATAAAATGAGTTAAGGAGGAGTCCCTCTTTTTCTATTGTTTGGAATAGTTTCAGAAGGAATGGTACCAGCTCCTCTTTGTACCTCTGGTAGAATTCGGCTGTGAATCCATCTGGTCCTGGACTTTTTTTGGTTGGTAGGCTATTAATTACTGCCTCAGTTTCAGAACCTGTTATCAGTCTATTCAGAGATTGGACTTCTTTCTGGTTTAGTCTTGGGAGGGTATATGTGTCCAGGAATTTATCCATTTCTTCTAGATTTTCTAATTTATTTGCATAGAGGTGTTTATATTATTCTTTGATAGTAGTTTGTATTTCTGTGGGAATAGTGGTGATATCCCCTTTTTCATTTTTTATTGTGTCTATTTGATTCTTCTCTCTTTTCTTCTTTATTAGTCTGGTTAGCAGTCTATCTATTTTGTTAATCTTTTCAAAAAACCTGCTCCTAGATTCATTGATTTTTTTTGAAGGGTTTTTTGTTTGTCTATCTCCTTCAGTTCTGCTCTGATCTTGGAATCTGCTAGATTTTGAATTTGGTTGCTCTTGCTTGTCTAGTTCTTTTAATTATAATGTTAGAGTGTCTTTTTTAGATCTTTCCTGCTTTCTGCTGTGGACATTTGGTGCTATAAATTTCTCTCTAAACACTACTTTAGCTGTGTCCCAGAGAGTCTGATATGATCTGTCTTTGTTCTCATTGGTTTCAAATATCTTATTTATTTCTGCCTTAATTTAGTTATTTACCCAGTAGTCATTCAGGAGCAGGTTGTTCAGTTTCCATATAGTTGTGTAGTTTTGAGTGAGTTTCTTAATCCTGAGTTCTAATTTGATTGCACTGTGGTCTGAGAGACTGTTATAATTTCTGTTCTTTTGCATTTGCTGAGGAGTGTTTTACTTCCAATTATGTGGTCAATTTTAGAATAAGTGCTATGTGATGCTGACAAGAATGTATATTCTGTTGATTTGGTGGAGAGTTCTGTAGATGTCTATTAGGTCCGCTTGGTCCAGAGCTGAGTTCGAGTCCTGAATATTCTTGCTAATTTTGTCTCATTGATCTGTCTAATATTGACAGAGGAGTGTTTAAGTCTCCCACTATTATTTGTGTGGGAGTCTAAGTCTCTCTGTAGGTCTCTAAGAACTTGCTTTGTGAATCTGGGTGGTCCTGTATTGGGTGAATATATATTTAGGATAGTTAGCTCTTCTTGTTTCATTGATCCCTTTACAATTATGTTATGCCCTTCTTTGTAATTTTTTATCTTTGTTGGTTTAAAGTCTGTTTCGTCATAGACTAGGATTGAAAACCCTGCTTTTTGTTTTTCTTTCCATTTGCTTGGTAAATCTTCCTCTTTTCCTTTATTTTGATCCTACGTGTCTTTGCACATGAGATGAGTCTCCTGAATACAGCACACCAATGGGTCTTGACTCTTCATCCAAGTTGCCAGTCTGTGTTTTTTAATTGGGGCATTAAGCCAATTTACATTTAAGGTTTATATTGTTATGTGTGAATTTAATCCTGTCATTATGATGCTAGCTGTTATTTTTGCCCATTAGTTGATGCAGTCTCTTCATTGTGTTGATGGTCTTTACATTTTTGTATGTTTTTGCAGTGTCTGGTACTGGTTTTTCTTTTCCATAGGTAGTCTTTCCTTCAGGAGCTCTTGTAAGGCAAGTCTGGTGGTGACAAAATCCCTCAGCATTTGCTTGTCTGTAAAGGATTTTATTTCTCCTTCACTTATGAAGCTTAGTTTGGTTGGATATGAAATTCTAGGTTGAAAATTCTTCTCTTTAAGAATGTTGAATGTTGGCCCCCACTCTCTTCTGGCTTGCAGGGTTTCTGCAGAGAGATCCAATGTTAGTCTTATGGGGTCCCCTTTGTGGGTAACCCGACCTTTCTTTCCAGCTGCCCTTGACATTTTTTCCTTCATTTCAATCTTGGTGAATCTTACTATTATGTGCCTTGGGGTTGCTCTTCTTGAGGAGTATCTTTGTGATGTTCTCTATATTTCCTGAATTTGAATATTGGCCTTTCTTGCTAGGTTGGGGAAGTTCTCCTGAATACTAGCCTGAAGTGTGTTTTCCAACTTGGTTCCATTCTCGCCATCACTTTCAGGTACACCAATCAAACATAGGTTTTGTCTCTTCACATAGTCCCATATTTCTTGGAAGCTTTGTTTGTTCCTTTTCATTCTTTTTTCTCTAATCTTGTCTTTACATTTTATTTAATTAAGTTGATCTTCAATCTCTGATATCCTTTCTTCCACTTGATCAATTCAGCTATTGACACTTGTGTATGCTTCACAAAGTTCTTGTGCTGTGTTTTTCAGCTCCATCAGGTCATTTATGTTCTTCTCTAAACTGATTATTCCAGTTAGCAGTTTCTGTAACTTTTTATCAAGGTTCTTAGCTTCCTTGCATTGGGTTAGAATATGCTCCTTCAACTCGGAGGAGTTTGTTATTACCTACCTTCTGAAGCCTACTTCTGTGAGTTCATCAAACTCATTCTCCATCCAATTTTGTTCCCTTGCTGGTGAGGAGTTGTGATGCTTTGGAAGAGAAGAGGTATTCTGGTTTTTAGAATTTTCAGCCTTTTTGCACTGGTTTTCCTCATCTTTGTGGATTTGTGTACCTTTGGTCTTTCATATTGGTGACCTTTGAATGGGGTTTTTAAGTGGTCATCCTTTTTGTTGGTGTTGATGTTATTGCTTCCTATTTCTTAGTTTTTCTTCTAAGAGTCTGGCCTCTCTTCTGCAGGTCTGCTGGAGTTTGCTGGAGATCCATTCTAAACCCTGTGTCCCTGGGTTTCACCAATGGAGGTAGCAGAACAGCAAAGATTGCTGCCTGCTCCTGCCTCTGGAAGCTTTGTCCCAGAGGGTAACCTGCCAGATGCCAGCCAGAGCTCTCCTGTATGAGGTGTCTGTCGACCCCTTCTGGGAGGTGTCTCCCTGTCAGGCGGCACAGTGGTCAGGAACCCACTTGAGGAGGCAGTATTTCCTTAGTAGAACTCGAGTGCTGTGCTGGGAGGTCCGCTGCTCTCTTCAGAGCCAGCAGGCATGAACGTTTAAGTCTGCTGAAGCTGTGCCCATAGTTGCCCCTCCCCCAAGGTGCTCAGTCCCAGGAAGATGGAAGTTTTATCTATAAGTCCCTGACTGGAGTTGCTGCCTTTCTTTCAGAGACACACTGCCCAGAGAGGAGGGATCTAGAGAGGCAGTCTGGTCACAGCAGCTTTTCAGCACTGTGGTAGGCTCTGCCCAGTTTGAACTTCGTGGTGGGTTTTTTTTATACTGTGAGGGGAAAACTGCCTACTCAAGCGTCAGTAATGGCAGGTGCTTCTCCCGCACCAGGCTTGAATGTCCCAGGTAGACTTCAGACTGCTGGACTAGCAGTAGGAATTTCAAGCCAGTGGATCTTAGCTTGCTGGACTCTGTGAGGGTGGGATTCACTGAGCAAGACTACTCAGCTTCCTGGCTACAGCCCCCTTTCCAGGGGAGTGAATGGTTCTGTCTCAGTGGCATTCCAGGTGCCACTGGGGCATGAACAAAAACTCCTGCAGCTAGCTTGGTGTCTGCCCCAGTGGCTGCCCACTGATAGCTTCATGCTTGAAAAGCAGGACCCCGGTAGTGTAGGCACCCAAGGGAATCTCCTGGTCTGCAGGTTGTGAAGATAGTGGGAAAAGCATAATATCTTGGCCAGATACCTATGTCCCTCACAGTACAGTCACTCACGGCTTCCGTTGGCTAGGGGAGGGAGTTCCCCAACCCTTTGTGCTTCCCGGGTGAGGCGACGACCCATCCTGCCTCTGTTTGCCCTCCTTGGGCTGCACCCACTGTCTAACCAGTCCCTTACAGTGGTTCTTTTAGCCTTTCAACCCCTACATCATTGTCCCAGAATAGAAAGATTCCTTTTGAAACTTACTAGTCATTTAGAAATGGCAATTTGGGTACTAAATTATTATAGAAAACAATAAAATGTTTTTAAATAAGTAAATCTATAATTTTTACATGATATGATCATTAACTGAAAATAAATCTGACTCTCATATTCTAAGAGTGATGGTATGAAAAAACTATGTTTTGCATGGTGCCACTTAAAATAACACTTCAAAAATATTTATGAAATAATCATGGGCAAATCAGTTACATTTCATAAGGTGATATGATAAACATAAAGAATTCTTTGTACATAAATGTCAAAATATCTTTTCTTCAGGATAAAATAATGAACCCCATCAGAAATGACTGTCTATTCTAGGATGATGGATTCCATGGTAAGTGAAATTAAAATTGTATTCCCCATCAGAAATATCAAAAATAAATAATGAAAGCATGGTATACAGGAAATAATTTGTCACACATACAAAGACAAATCTTCAGAGTTTTAGACACATATTCATGGTGAGAACACACATCCAACCAAAAATCTGTTGATTTCACTTCCACAATCAGCAGTGTGGAGACTAAAAATAGTAGAATTAAAATTACATTCTTAACCCAAAAGTCCAAAAACAAAGAATAGATCATTTACGGAAAAGGGTTTGTAAAACAAAGAATGACAGATCTACAGAAGGTATTCACAAGTGAGAAAACACATCTCACCAAAATTCTCGGGATTTCACCATCACAAACACCACTTTGGAGCCTGGAGATGCTGCACAGCCTCCTGTGAACAGGACACTGACAGGGACCCTGCACAGTGTGATGGCCCCAAACACAAACCTCAAAGGAAGTTCAGCCTCTCAGTGTGGCAGGAGCAGCTGCGGTGCCAGGGGATGTGTCCCCAGGAGCTGGAGTCAGGAGGGCTCAGGGAGATGACTGGAAAGCCTTTGAGGAAGGAAGAGGCCATGAGGCCTCAGTCACCGGCACAGGCTCCTCTTCTATGTGAACAGGGCCAGGGCCTTCTAGGACACCTTCCAAAGCCTCCTCTTTCATCCCCACTGAGGGCACTGAAGCCCTACAATCACTCCAGTGTTGGCTGCCACTTTGTCTCTGGAGCAGCCCCTAAAGTTCCCTGCTGTTCTCATGACTGTAGGGATACTCAGTCATGTAACTGTAAAGAGAACCTAGCGTGTCTTCTCATCACCTGCCACTGATGACCTTCATGGCACTTCTCCAGGCCTTTGCCAAGTGACCCCACTCTCACCAACTATCAGAAGGATGGAAAGCGGGCTGCACTGCATGATGTTCGGCTTATGAGCAAGTCAGAACTCATGGGAGTCTCGGGTTTGTGCAGCTCATAATAATATCATATAGGAATCCTATTTTGACATTCCCTGGTTCCTCATTCTCTCTGAAGAGTTACCCACTCTGCCCATCCACTTTAAGACTTTCTTCTTGTGAAGCTGCTAATATAATGGTGTTTTCATTTTGAGACTGATATGATTCTAATGGTGGAATACTAGATGTGTGCTTGTCACATCCTCACATTTCTAAGAATAAAAGACCCTTCTTTTGAGTATCATTTGTTCTTTTTTTTTTCTAGCTTGTCAGAATTACATTTCCAGTGATGGATGTGAAAACTTCTTTGCTGAAATGCATTTATATTGTTATAAATTGACTGCTTTTTAAAAATCCCATAAATTTGGATATGCGATGCTTACTTTCAGACCAAAATATTTTGTAATTTCCACTTTTGTTGTTTCTTTGCTTCAAACTACATTTAATGGTACTTTACTTAATTTCAAAATATTTAGATTCATACCAACACTTTTTTAAAAATTAAATTTAGAATTTCAGTGGTTTTATGGGTATGGTTGGTTTTTGGTTACACTGATGAATTGTATAGTAGTGAACTCCGGGCTTTAGTTACGCATCACCCGAATAGTGTGCCTTGTCCCCAAGAGGTAACTTTTCATTCCTCCTCATTCTCCCACCAACCCCCTTCTGATAACTTTCTGTTGCTGATTTCTAATACAATTCCCTCGGTTATGAATAATTTATTTTGTATGATTTAATCAGCTTCATTTGATTGAAATATCCTGTGGTCCCAAATGTAATGTATCATTAGCAAATCTTTTGAAAAGACCATGGAATCTGCTGTGGTTTGGTGGAGTGTTCTCTAGGTATCAATCTTGTCCAGATGGTTGATAGCGTTGTTCAAGTCGTCTGTATCTGCACTGGCCCAAGGGGCTGGGCTGTTTGCACTGCAACCTGGACCTGCTGCAGAGTACTTCTCTACCTTGAGTCTCACTCATGACTGACAGACTTACATGTCCCCAGGTGGGCCAAACCTGCATTCCATGGGGTAGAATATGTAGCCTCCAAAAACCAAGAAAGTCCTACTTAGGGCTTCCATTTTTAAGGACAAACACATTCATTAAAAACACTGGAATAAAATAGATATTCCTGTAATCCTGAACTCTGATTCTTTCCTTGTTTATGTATCACACATTACAATGGCCTTATTAATGGGGACATTATTTAGTGCCATTTGATGGCAACTGTTGAGTTGAATGCCCAGATCCAAGGTGCAGGGCAACACCAGCTGGGGGAAATCAGCCTTTCAACCACAGCCACAATATGTCTAGTCAGCCACAAAGAGTTCCCAAGTAAATTTCTGATCATTTTCCTTATCTTGGTGCAGCATCTGGACTTACTCTCTAACGAGGAGGGTCTAAAGTTTGACACTGTGATGTCATTGATCTATTGCGCCAACTGTCATCTAGTCTTTCTGTTAGTCACTTACTAGGGCACTCAAGTCAAATTCTCCATAGATATGATTATCTTCTTTCAAATTCCAGACAAAATGTTGACTTTATATTTGCTTAGCAAATTAAATATTTTAATGCTATGAATATGGTCACTTAAATTGTGCCTTTCTCTCAGTCTCTCTGCAAATGTTAACGTGGGGCAAAGTTCATAACAGGTTTCTCATTATTTCCCTTTTCCTCTACAATTCCTAAGTAACATGACCTACTATGAGAAAACCTATGAAGTTAGTTTTAACCCAAGACAAAGTAGTTATATTGAAATTTAATACCTTCAGAAGCCAGAAACTAAATACATTGCTCTTGCTTTTTAGCTTACTTAGGATTATTATTTACTAGTAAACATTTGCTTTAATTTTCAATAGAATCAATAGGCTTCTCCCTTTTTTTTTTTTTTTTTGCCTTGTATAAATAATTTTTATATAAACAGTTTTCCTGGGGTAACAGATTAGCTTACCTTCTTATTTTCAGTTTTAGCTTCCACCTAGGGCTGCTGGGATTCCAGAATACAAAAGACACCATTTTCTAGGTTGAGGATGTTTCTAATTTACTACAGTAAGTATATAAAATATGTGTAAGATCCAGCTAAATTAGTGTCTAGCAAGAGATGATGCCTCTATTTGTTTGTTAAATGTGATAGTTTCATTCCTGACTGCTCCTGGGAGGTCAGAATTTATTTTATTTTATTACTGGTCTTTCATTTTTTTTTTTTTTTTTTGCTAGTAGATATTTTAGAAGAGCTAATATCTAGAAGTATTCCAAAGTAAGAGCAATTCATTCTTCATAGAGCACTTATACTTCGTGATCCTTGGCTCCTGCCCACGAATGACCAAGTAATAATAAAGTTCACTACTTTGATATGGAGCTGCTGCTTCCAGAAGGACAGAGTCACTATTTCCAGCTGTCAATGCAGAGACTGTATTATTATTATTATAAGACAAGAAAGGAGCACTAAAGACTTTATTCAGCTCTTGCCTGTTTCCTTTTTTAAACTTTTGATTTTTGCTCGGAGGTGAAAAGAAGCACTTAAAACAGTTTATTTTAAAAATCAGCTTGAGTTAATTTGATCCCTAATTTTTCTCAAGAGCCTTAAAAATTTTTAATATAATTTCTATAAGTGTTTGATTCTTAAAGTTGTTTATATATGAAAAAAACTACGAGCATGAGAACTCTCAGATTTTATTCTAATTTTTTCTACATGTAAACTACCTTATCTAAGTTAAAAGTAAATAAGTTATTCCACTTTGTTTTCTTGTTATATTCATTCAAACTCTTATGTCAACTGTAGCTTCTACTACAGCTTAAATAGAATCCCCAATTCCATCCCTAGAAACTCCTTGGGGTCTTCACTTTCCATCTCTCAAGTAAACCAGGTTTTTTTGTAAGGTCTAGAAGGCCAACTTTACATTCAAAGAGTAGAAAAAATTTGCTAACCTCTCAGGCAAGCTATGGTTTCATGGAGATCTACTTTTAAGACAGAGACTCCTTTCCTCAAGGGTGTGAATTCAAAGGGAACCTAAGAGACACAGAAGGCTCGGGAAGAAAACAAACTCATGCCTTCACTTTGTGCAGTTGGTGGGTGTGGTGCATTCTGCAGAGATATTAACAAGCACAGAGGAGAAGCCCATCACTTAATCCCACAGCTGTGTGGACAGTTTCATAGGATTTCTGAAAACCTTTTCCAAGAAAAAGTAAAGACCAGAACTGAAACATTTGGAAACAGGTTCAGATGAGACAGATCTAGAACAGGGTCTGAAGATTCAGAAAAGTTCAACATGGAAACAATGCTGTTTCTCTCAATGTTTGGAGAGAGAGATTCTCAGAAGCAGAAGATACACATTCACAGAGCCTACATTCCCTGTGCTCTCTCCCTGTGTTCCAGAATATTTATCCATGAATCTATGCTCCAGTGAGGGACACTTTCAGTTAGTGAGACAATGCAGACAGCTTCAATCCCAGGTACCTGAGAGCCAGGAATTCATTCACAGGAATCCATTGCAGCTCCCGTGGTGGGTGACTTGGTCTTAATTCTCACTCAAGGACAAACTCTCACCTTTAATTGAAAAGAAGGTTCACTGAGACTCAGGTTGGGAACAGGCCTCTGTGTGTCTCAGCGTCACCCACAGCAGTGTAGGTTTGCACTATCTGGACTAATACAGTCTGTAGAACAAAGTCTACATGATGTGCAACAGTGATCTATAAATGAGAATGTTATGTTGTTTATTTCAAAACTGTAGGCTTATTTCTCAATGGCTTGTGCCAAACTCAAATTTTGAAATGTAATTGTTTTAAAAACAACCCAAATAAGAATATTTTTAACATTTCAGATAATATGACTCTACATGTCCAGAAAACCTCACCCACATCTGCTCTCAATAGGTAAGATAAGTCCATTTATGGAAACCCTAAACTTAATACTGACCTCTGTAGCTCTCTTATGCAGAAACTCCCCACTGTGCTGCTGTGTGGCATCCCCTAGATGCATATCCCTTCTCCAGTGTCCCGCCCATTTTGAGAAACAACCCTGGTACCTTATTCTCTGGGCTACCTCCTGCTGTGAGGGACTTCTCGCTGCAAACCTGTCAAAGCTTCACCCAATAGAGGTCGTGTATGTTTCTGCCCTCTGTGGTCATCTCTTTCTCCTTGGTCAGCCCACAAATCCCTCAGCCCCCTACAAACAGGATCACCGTATCCACCCCATAAACACTGACTCCCGGTAATGAACACAAACAATTCCACTTCCAAGACTCTCTTCCCAAGTCATATAAGTAATACAGTTCCTTTCAATTATATGGATCCCAAACTAACTGCATCAGGAAAAGGAGACACAGCCACACTAAATCCCGCCTGTAGAAGTCCTTGCTCATTCAGGTGACCATGGTTCAGATTAGAGACATGCAGAGGCCTGCTCCCCACCTGGGTCAAATGGAGACTGTTCTGACACCTTCTTACCTGTGTCCACGGTGGAGTGACCAGCTTTGTCTGCTGTTGAGAAAGCCTTGGTGTAATGTGTCAACAGACAAGAAAGGGAAGTTTATGTTCAGAATTATTAATATTGTTCTTTAAGTCTACAGGTAAAATAGGGTAATTTCGAAGCCCTTTTCTGACTAAAAAAAGATTTGTACAAGTTTTCATGTTTTCTGAATATGTAAGGTGACAAATCATGAGATTTTTGTTAAAAATCCCAGTGGTAGCCTTCTTAATGGTTCATTCATTCTCATAGAAAATAGCAATGCTGTATTAAATTCAAACAATCTTAATACTATGTAAAAACAACATTTTCAAGAATTGGCTTATAGTAAAAGAAAACAAGACAATTTTTTTCCTGTTAATCACTTTCTTGCAATTCAAATTTTTGTTTTAGATAACGGATAAAACTGATTATTAACACCTTTTCAGAATAATTATTTAAAACTAGCAAGAAAATGGATGATTTTGTTCTATTTTAGTTAGGCTGTTTATGTTTTATCTCTCTTTATTCTATTCCTTCAGCTTCTGATGTTTCTGACTTCTTTTCACTATCATGATTAAGAGTCTGTCCTTTTCAACACTCAGAAGCAGATCACAATTTGTTGACATCATAAGAAAAAAAAGTGAAGTACACAAAATTTGCAAAATGTAATAAGAGAAAAGAGTAAAGAAAATTTTAACAATGAAATATAAGCTTTTATTCCAATCCTACCTCGTAGCTACAGTTTGATGTCGTCACCCCACGTTATTTCCATGGAGTTCAACATTTGAAGCTCAATATCATTTTTACTCAGTTATCTTTTCTGATCTTATTAAAAATGAGATTTTGGTAGATTCCCCTGAAGATATTCCGACCAAGCTTTCTTCTGGAATCTTACCTAGAATTACATTTATTTGTTTCCTTGGGCAATTCAATATGACTTTGTGTTAAATTACACAAGGTTACATAACTCTACAAGTTAATCCTTCATTGTTCCTGGATTTTTTTTTTTTTCCAGAAATGTGACTGTCCTTGTGAAAGTATTTATTGTTGGCACCATTATTCAGGAACTGTGCAATGGAATATGAAGCACGTCACTGAGAAATAAAGAATAGTGTGGTTGTTTTTCTGTTTAATGATCAGCTGTATGGTAGATTCACATCCCTAAACTGTGAGCAATTTTACATAAAGTCAAGAAAATATCAGTTGCAGGTACAGGTTACCCAGAGACATAAAACTGGGAATGCAGTTCTTGCTCTTCCTACATGGAGAATTTCCTTGTGAACTGTTGGCTCATGGCTGTGGCTTTGTCACTTCCAAGCTGGGGGAGGCTCAGGTCTCACTCAGAGTTAACAAGAACCTGGAAGCCCTGACAGGACCTGATTCCACATGACCAGGGAGACTGCGTGGGAACTTTGTAACGCCATTTGGAAAAAACATCATGCAAAGTTATTTCTTATTTGTTCTATATCATTAACCTAGAAGATTCTTCCCTTAAGAGAGTTATCTGGGCCAGGCACGGTGGCTCACACCTGTATTTCCAGCACTTTAGAAAGCCAAGGCAGGCAGATATCCTGAGGTCAGGAGTTCAAGACCAGCCCGGCCAACATGGGGAAACCCCATCTGTACTTAAAAAAAAAAAAAAAAAAAAAAGGCCCTCTGGTTAACCTTGTATATGTGAGATGATTATGATGGGATAGATCTCAGATTGAACAACTGGTCACCAGGACTTTTATATTCACTGCCTGAGGCATAAAATTTTGTCTCTCTTTCCTTTTCCTTATACTGGGCTCTTAGCTCTTAATGTAGAGGCTCACGTCATTCTCTCTGTGAGGCCCTTGGACAGAGAGCTCTTATGCGGTTCACTTACCAGGTGCCAGGGCAGGGCAGATTCTAGTATTTGAGCTGAACATTCTTGAACAGTTATCCTGGTAATAGCAGGTACCAGACAGCCCTTGAACTGGAAGCAGCTCCAGGCCACTTTTTATTTGTAGGCTCTCAGTCCAACAGTGCTAGTGGGGATAGGGCTGTTTCCTTCTCTAGATTGACTGGGAGGAAGTCAAGTCAGATGGCATTCACCTCCCAGAGATGCATCCTGGACACACATTTCCACATGGTCAGGGTTCTGGTGCTTTCTTACAGTCATGCCCTACACAATGTGTCCCTACAAAAGGTCCCAACTTTCCCCTTCAGATCCTTCTTCCCTTGATTGTGGGCAGACTTGACTGAATCTCTCTCTGTTTTGTTCCAAGGGACAATTTATATCACATTGTTCACAGAAGAGACATTCCCCCTGTCCCATCAACCTTTTCCACACCACTGCACCCACCATGGGCTGTCTGGTATCTGCTGTTTCTAGTATTTGCATACTGTCCCCTAGGGAGGACCTTCCCTTGTGAGTCTGAGATAAAAGCTCAGCTCTAACCTTGCCTTAACTGATCAGGACTCCTCAGGTCACCTTCTCACAATGAGGCTCCCTGCTCAGCTCCTGGGGCTGCTGGTGCTCTGGCTCCCTGGTAAGGACTGAAGGAGATGAGGGAGGAGAATTGGGTGGGAGGTGAGCTCTGTGGGCTCCACAGCTTCACATGTTTATTCCAATAATATGATAGAGTCACATGGTCCATGCTCCAGGGAATGGAATTCATGTGTGTCTGATGAGTAATCAGGATTCAACTCCAGGAAACGATGACCAGTGCTCTGATTCAGAACTTGAAAATAAAGAGTTCCCTGCTGGCTAGTAAATAATGGGTTTATTTTAGAAAGTCTACTTTTCATGATATAAATCAAAACTTTAAAAATGTTAATGTAAATCAATATCACAAGAGAAATTCTGAAAGTTGCTCATAATGATCTATATAACCTTGCATTTCTCTGTTATTATTTCAGGGACCAGTGGGGATATTGTGATGACCCAGACTCCACTCTCCCTGCCCGTCACCCCTGGAGAGCCGGCCTCCATCTCCTGCAGGTCTAGTCAGAGCCTCTTCAATAGTGATTATGCAAACACCTATTTGGATTGGTATCTGCAGAAGCCAGGCCAGTCTCCACAGCTCCTGATCTATATGCTTTCCAACCGGGCCTCTGGAGTCCCTGACAGGTTCAGTGGCAGTGGGTCAGGCACTGATTTCACACTGAAAATCAGCCGGGTGGAGGCTGAGGATGTTGGGGTGTATTACTGCATGCAAAGTATAGAGTATCCTCCCACAGTGGTATAGCCTCGAACAGAAACCTCCCTGCTGGGTTGGCCCAGCTGCCCACGTGCACTGCTTGTCTGGGGGAGCAGCTGAGCAGAGTTTCTGAGTCTCCAGAACAGAAGGCTGTTGGAGATGTCAGGGCAGGGTTTGCTGCTGAGGACGGTGGTCCATGAGAAGCTCAATAGCACCTCAGATCCCAAATGTTAAATCCCCACCAGCTGCCACAGCCTGGGGAAGGCATAAAGAGGAGGAGAATTCATGGGGGCCATGTGCCCTGGGAAAACCAACAATGATGAAGGGAGAGTGAATGAAAGCTCACATCCTCACCCTCCCTGTCTTGCCCACATTTGTCAGGTATGTGCAACTGTCAGAATAACCAGACCATGAATGCAGTTTAGTGACAACACAAGTAGAACATATATGGGAAATGACCAGCTTGGGGTTTATTTCAAACATGATGGCACTTAGTCATGTTGGGGAACTCATAGTCTCCCGTCTCCCTAATTCTGCTCTCTGATTCGCACTAAACCCTCCTCTCCAGTGTCTTACAGGAGAAAGCACTGTGCACAAGCTGTCAGCAGGGGAGTATGGCTAAGGACACTGAGTAAAAATCTTTGATGTTGGATTATTCAAATAGACTTTGTAAACTCACGGCAGGTATGAGATCCTAATGTGAAAAACTGATTACTCCTAATTATTATTTGGCAAGTGAAAAGTAGGTTTTCACAATTCCAAAAGTGGCCTTTGAAAATAAACTGCATAAACTCAAAGATGGAAAATATAAAGTTTATTTCAAGTTCAAAAGGAAACATTCAGAATTATGTTAGATTTTTATTTCTCTTCCAAATTCTAAAAATTTTGAAAGTATTTAGGCTAAGTACTATTTTAAAGTAGAAATTTATTATTGTATTTTCATAAGAAAAGGTTTCAAAGGATACAGAAATGCATTCTTTTCACAAAGTTACTTCATTACCTGAAAAGGAGTCTGAATTCTCTATTTCGGTTGTAAATGCATGGAGCATCTATGCTTTTCATAGATTTTTAAAAATATAGTGTTCTAAATGATATTGAACCTCATAATTTGTCTTGTGAGTTAAATGTCGTAACACCATGTGATAGACACAAAATAATGACTGAATCAACAGAAGAAGATCTGCTTCAGGCCAAGGGTATAAAGTCACTTGGGATGATTGTTTATTCCAAGATAACCGATACCATGGTAAGTGCAATTAAAATTCCAAAGTTCCATTTCTGTTCGGTTTAAAAATTGTATGGCAATATTTATATAGATATCAATCACACTGGAGCCCTCAAATGAAAATAAAAGTGGCACAGTATATTTTTTAAACATACCAATAAATGCATCATTGAGCTTAAAAGGCATTACACAGAATGCAGTTAAAGGACACAAAGTGTGGCGGGGCATGGTGGCTCACGCGGTAATCCCAGCACTTTGGAAGGCTGAGGCAGGTGAATTCCCTGAGGTCAGGAGTTCAAGACCAGCCTGGCCAACATGGTGAAACTCTGTCTCTACTAAAAATACAAAAATCAGTCAGACGTGGTGGCATGTGCCTGTAATCCCAGCTGTTACAGAAGCTGAGACAGGAGAATGGTTTGAACACAGGAGGCAGAAGTTGCAGTGAGCTGAGATCATGCCACTTCACTCCAGCCTCATCAACAGAGCAAGACTCTGTCTTACAAAAAAAAAAGTTGGTGACGGGGGGGACACAAATTGTAAGTAGTATGACCTGGAGCTAAGAAATGCTATTGTCGTCTTTAGCCCTCGTGTGATTGACAGCATCTAAGGACCTTGAATTTCTTCTTTGCTGTGAGACACGAGATTAGTCCCAACCCATTCAAGATGGTTAGATATATTTAACAAACAAACAAACAAACAAACAACTTATATAATACTGATGTAACAAAGGGCTACACTCTCAAAACAAAACGGTGAAAGGTAAATAATCCCCTAAACCCGAGAGAAGATATGAGGAGAATCAAAATTGGCTGGTACAAAGAAGCCTCTAGTTGCAGTTGACCAAATGTGACAAGGTTTCTGTGTCTGTGCCATGGCAGTGCAGAGGTAGGCAGGTGTCCTTGGTGGTGTTGGTGACCTACTCCATGAGGTCACTCAGGTGGGCAGGAGGCATAACCACCCTTAGCACACAGCTTCCCTCCTTCCTCACAGTCGCTGCCCCCACGCTCATCCTCAGCAGCATGAGTGGAACAGAGTGAAGCGAAAGCTGTTTTCTTCTAAAGATCAAAAATCTTGAACTTGCAAATGGAAATAAATGTTATTTTTGCTCCAAGAAACCTTCCATTGAGTGGACCTGTGGATAAACCCACATTTTTTGGTTGTTTTAACCTGAAAATGTATTTACATGATTCTTAGAAATAATTTTTGAGTATGAAATTATATTTTAGCAGCTTATTTCAAGTTCTTATTAACCATTCGATAATTAGTTTTAAAAGGTCATTGATTAAAAAAAAATCTGTTGCTCTAACTGTCCTCCACCGAAAGTAATTTGTCTTTTTAACCTCATCAGACTCCTTTTAAGCTCTTAAACTGACCTTATTATTATTATTTTTTTTTTTTTACAGATTCTATACATTAAGTCAATTTATCATTTATGATCAAGTTATTTATCTATTTTGGTTACCACAAGTAGAAAAAGCCTGTAAGTTGCTATGCCAGAAACCAGCCTCTAGATGGCAAACAAACCCCACAATACACAAAAGAGAGCCACGTTGTTAGACACCCTGGGAAAGGAAGAGGGCTAGTGTCCCATTAAAACTTGGAGCCCCCAAGGCAAGAATGGCCTGGAACATCTGGGAGGAGACACCAGGCTGTGGAGTTGTGAGGAATCTGCTCTGTGCTCTGAGACTGAAAGCCCAGCCTTGCCTCTCACCGCTGCCATGACTCTGTCCCCATCTGCTGTGAAGTGAATGGTGCCTTCTAAATTCATGCTGAAGCCCTAATTGCTGAAAACTGTAAGACATGGAATGTGGGGATTATGTGTATCTTCCCGACACCACCATGATGCTCAGGAAGGAGACTTCTTGTTTCCTGTTAGGATTCTTGTTCAAAGCAAGATTTTGCCTCTCCTGCACAATTTCCTTTCCTGATTGTTTCTCTCTTTGACAGAAGATGGCCCAGGTGCTTCACTATTGAGTCTCAACCTCTTATGCAAAGCCCTCAGTCTAGTGTTGCTCTTTTCCTTCATGCTATTTTTGTTTGTTTGTTTTCTTGTAATCATTTTAGCAATAAAATAATCACTTTTTTATTCTTAGCTATTAAAGATGTTATCTTAGTTAATTACAGTGGTTCCCTTCAGAATAATAAATGGTCTTTTAAGATGATGGTAAGAGATCCAAATCCATGTGCTTAGGAAGTTGCAAGAAGCTCTATCTAGTACGGGTGCCAGTGCCTCTCCCAGAGTGCTCCATGCAGCTGGCCCCACAGAGTCCCTCTGTGCTGTCATATCACCTGCTGCCTTATGTGAATGAGATATTCTGGTTAGAATCCTGGTGGATGCTATTTGAGCCAGTGCCCACACAACTCCCATGAAAACTGAGACCACAGGCCCCTGAAGACAATCACAGGTCTCTAGAATCACAGCTCATGACTGTCCTCTGCAGACACAGCTTCTCCCCATATGACTGAGGGTTGTCATTGGCTGTGTCCTTCCTTGTGCATGACAACAGGAGACAGAGCAGGTCTGTAAGCAGCCCTGCAAGCCAGGTTCTGTGCAAGCCCTCCTGTGTGGGTGCCTCTTACGTGGACACAGGTGTGTAAACCAAAAATGAACCTCTAAGCTCCCTAGCCAATTGAATGAACTCCTCCTCTCAGCCAAAAATACACCAAAATCAACCTAAAATACAAGTACCATCCATGATGGGTATGGATGTTCAGATATGCCTTAATATATCCTCCTCCCTTTAAAATTCAGGCACAACTGACCAGCTTTTAATATTAAAACAGAGACCTTGAGACTGACAAAGCAAATTCTTTGTAGCAATAAGATATCATCCTGACAGATACCAAGCCCTAGGAGTGTGGGGGTTCAGTCAGGCTGGTGGGAAAAATTTTAGGTGTAATAGCCACAAACCATCTTGGAAAGCCTGAGTTTGCATGACTTCAGTAATAGATCTGGCCGTAGGCAGCCTAGTCCCTTTATCGTTGGTTAGATAGACTGAAGAAGATACAAAGGAATGTAGGTGAGTTTATCTAACTAGCTTGTTTACTCATGTGTTCCTAAGAATAACCTTTGATCAACCATGTAATTACTCTCTACTTGGCAACCACCTTAATTACCCACAGGTGTGTTGACTCAAAGCCTTTGTCATTAATCTGTGCCAAGTACATGGAGGCAGGGGCAGCTAGCCAGCATGCTTGGCTGCTACAAGTCTTTCTGTAGCCGGCCTCCTTGGTCAGCTCCTTCACTGAAATCTCGGTGTTTGAGTACGGTATTAATCCATCATTCAGCTGAAGTACGCAGGACGGACCCCAACATATGAGAAATCAAAGTATTTTCCCCAAGATATTTTTATTTAATGTATTTTTAAATGCCTCTGCAAAACTGTTTCTTGTGGGAAAAATCTATATTCTGTAGAGAATCCTACCCCTTTACAAGTCTCTTTCCTGACCAAGAGAGATTTAACTAAGAGGCTGGCACCTTTTAAGTCTGCTAAGAAACAATTACTATCTATTCTCTCTGAAGCCTGCTGCCTGGAGGCTTCATCTGCGTGATAAAACCTTGGCTCCACAATTCTTTTTCTTAACCCAGAAACTCCTTTCTGTTGATCACAGGTCATTAGATAAACTCTTTCAACCACCTATGGAATCTTTTAATTGACCTATGACCTGGAAATCCCCAACACACCGCCTCCTTTGGGCTGTCCTGCGTTTCCATATCAAACCAATGTACAGCTTACACATATTGATTGATATCTTATGTCTCCCTAAAACGTGTAAAACCAAGCTGTAGCCCGACCACCTTGGGCACACGTTCTCAAGACATCCTGAGGCTGTTTCACAGATATGTCTTTAACTTTGACCAAATAGATTTCTAAATTGATTGAGACTTGTCTGAGATACTTATTGGTTACAGGTGTCACTGGATACACTGAGGGAAGTGAAGAGATTTACGACCTTGAGAAAAGGAGGAAGCCAGGATGTAGAGGGGGAGAGAGAGAGAGAGAGAGTGAGAGAGCAAGCTTGTGATATTTGTACAGGACTAGCACTGAGACCTGGTTGTGTAATGGTGTAGTACTGAGTATCATCCCCAAATAATGAGGTTTCATTCCAAGGAGCCTATGCATGTATCTTACCTGGGAAAATGGCTTTTTCAGGTGTAAATTAAGGAGCTTGAAATAGGGCCATGATCTTAGGTTAATCACGTGGACCCTAAATGAGATCACAATGTCCTGAGAAAAAAAGAGGTAGAGAGACACTTGACATAGACTGAAGAGGAGAAGGCAATGTGAACACAGAGACAGAGATTGTAGTGATGTGTCCACAGCCAAGGAGAGTGGAAGCCACCAGAAGATGGAAGAGCTAAATCAGACTCCTCCCTAGAACTTCTGAAGGAGCTTGACCCGACCACTCCAAGATCTTATCCCAGTGAAACTGATTCTGGACTTCTGGTCTCCAGTGTAATGCCCAGACTGTATGTTCCCCAAAGAAGACCACCAGAGTCCAGAGTCAAAGCCAAGCAGCAAGGATCTTTTACTGCAAGTTCGAACTTGGTCCCTCCATTCCACAGCATACAAGAGGGCCCCGAACAATGCAAGTGCTTGCCTTTTATAGCCCGATGTAAATAGGATACGTAAAGTTACAGAGGAACAAGGGAATTCTTTTGGTTACAGCACTATAATTGGTTAACATTTTAAATTATACATTTAGTAGTTTTCTATTGGTTCCCGCGCTTTCAGTAAAACCACGAACGGTTGTGTCCTTATCGGAGACTTTCCAGGTGGTGTTTTTCTAAAGTTGAGATATATGGTAGTCTCTGAGTTGAGGAATGTGTTTGTACTGGGCTCAGGAAGTTGAGAGATATATGGTGGGATGTGTTTGCACTGGGCCTGTTTGTGTTGAGCCCGGGGCTGAGGAATGTGCCTGATTTCTTTCACCAGAACTATGAGTGATTCCAATCCTGTTGTTTGAAGCTACCACATTTTTGAGAACTTGTTACAGTAGCCCGAGGACACTAACACAAATGGGGCTCTGGGAAAATACAGGGTAAATGTGCTGTGGTGGTTTGCAATCTCTTAGACATAAACAGATTGGTGGAAAATTTTGTGATTGAAGAAATGTACATGAAACCTAGAGTGTACAGAGAGGTATCTGTTAGTCACAAGATAAAGACTGATAATTTTAGATGAAAATGACTTATGACTAGTAATATCTGACATATTCTGAGTTATTCAAGGATGCATAAAAGGGTCATTAGATACTCTTCTCATGTGTGTGTGTGTGTCTATCTATACATGTATGTGCACTTCATGGTGCATCAGCTGGTGGAACCCTCAGGTGGTGGCACCTTCATATCCTCAGTACCCCATTTCACACATGAGGAAACTGTTCATGAGAGCACATGGCTGATTTGCATAAAAATCACTTGTTCAGCAGTTGTTGAAGCAGAATTTGGAACCTAGGTCTGTCTGACCTTAACTATGTTCCTTCCACAGAGCCACACTCATTCCACAGAGGAACCCACAACCTAAAAAACCAGAGAAGAGACAAAGCCAGAAGTGCAGCATGGAGTTCTTAACGCAAGCTCACCATGACCTCTGGTCCTCATCACGCTGACACAGCTTAAACTCAGATCCTTCTACAGTTTTGTCTACAAAGGATAATTTTCTCAAAGCCTTTACAAACACCAAGTACCTTCAGATATTGTGGCAGGTTACATCTTGCATGGCCCTGACTACATTTTGTCTCCTCTGCCATCCCCATGTCTCTGACTCAGTCCTTACTTCTCAGATTGTGTCTTTTACATCTAGTTTGACCTCCAAATATCAAAACAGCAAACCTGCAGCCCCCTTCTCTTCCATGTTCTGTAAGAGATGACCTCCAGGCTCTCAGATACCAAGACTGTACAAGACCTAACCCAGAGAGTTACTCACGAGTCTTTCTACATAAGAAGAATTCTGGTGCTAGCTCTCTGCATTAAAAAAATAAAATAAAATTAAAATTAAAAATAATAAATAAAACGAAAAATTGTTTTGTGTCTCTTGTTGAAATTGACAGCAAATAACAACAACATAGAACTATTTGGAACAACAGACAATAGTGATACACTCAGGGAACTAAAACACACCGTTTCCCCTAGCGTTGGTTTCCTGTTGCTGCTGTATCAAAGTACCAGAACCTTACTGGCTCTACATGACACAAGTGTATTATCTTACATTTCTGGAGGTCAGAAGTCTCAATGAAATAAAATCCCGTAGAAATAGGGCTCTATTCATTCTGGGGGTTTCAAGAGAGAGAATCCAATATCCAGCTTTCCATCTCTCTGATGTTCCCACATTCCTGGCTCCATGGTCCCTTCCTCCATCACTCCTTATTGCTCTCCATTGTCCCAGCTCCTCTCTGGCTGTGACCCTTCTCCCTCCCTTTTATAAGGACCCCTGTGATTATGGTCTCACCCAGATAGTTCAGGATACTCTCCTGACCTCAAAATTCTTAACCATGTCTGCCAAGTTATTTTTGACATATTCATAAGTAATAATCATAGATTCCAGATATTAGGACAATGTTGTGTTTAGAGGGTGTATTATTAATTCCACAAACAACTCTCATCATCCCCACAATGGTCTTCCCTTAAGGTAGAATAAAAATATCACAAGGCAGATTTATGAGGCAATAGACCTAGAAAAAAACCTGAGACTCTAGGACTCTCTTATGTGTGGATGTCAAATTCTGGGGATTCTGATTCTCTGCTCTAAGTGGACTCCATGGTGTACAGCCATTGGTGGAAGGCTTCTTTGATTTTGTGACCTCAAAAAAAAAAAAACGAATCTCTGCTAAAGTCAAATCTAAGAAAGACTGGCAAAGATAATTTAAATATGTCTTAATTTTTCTGAATTTCCCTGTGCTTTAATACATGAGAAGTGGCAATAATTTAAACCAAAGATATCCTCCAAGAATGAGGATATTTCCAGTCCCTTAGATTGGGTCCCCCAAGTGAGAAGGATGACAAAGACTTCCATGCGGGCAGTGTATTTACAAAGTGCAGGAAAGAAGTAAGTGAGCGAGGGAAGAGAGGAGGGACCGTGAAAGCTACCTCAGCAAGGAGCCACTTCTGAGGATGATGAGATCTCAAGCCCACATAGAAACACAGAAAAAATGCCTCTGTTATTCCACCTGAGAGGTGAGGGAGCTGGGGTATGTATACACCTCCCGTGTGATCACTGATTGATAGCCATCCCAGGGATTGCTAATTTCATGCAATGAGGTCATGCAGGCTGAGCTCCCTTCTCCAGGTTCAGAGAGAGCAGTGAGGAGCAGAAAGGGCCATAGAGAGTCAGCTAAGTATAATGAGTAGAATCACCAAGGTGTAGTAACAATGACTGCTAAAATTATGCAGAAAGACAAAAGTGCATTTGAATCCAGAGATGTATCTCTCTGAATCTGGATATCTGGATCCTGGCAGACTGTTCAGTCGCCATTTCCCTGAAATCCAGTCCCCTGGAAAAGCAGCAGGAGGTTTGTGCACAGGCTGCACTACCTTGGTCTGGCCACTCCTAGTTGTGCATGAGAAATACTCCCTGGAGGTCCTGGGCTTCGGTCCACTGATACTGATGTAGTTGGCTCCACGTCCCCTGCTGCTGAACCAGGCTGACACACCCTGGGCAAAGGCAGCTGTGTGAGGTAATGAGGTTCAAATCCGCGCTTCAGGTTTATCTGGACTCAAAATACTTTTTCATCTACATGAGCAGTGTCTTGGCAGAAGATGGAGACTCTCTCTAAATTGATGTGAGACAGGGAGGCCGGCATCTGGGGCAGGATGATGTCCTCACTCACTGCTAAAGAGTAAAACAGGAAATGGTTACTGACGGTGCATGGCAAGAACATGCACTGGACAGCAGCCGCCCTCACTAAGGAGAGAGGGTTCACTGACCTGGACCTTCCCCAGGGCCTCCCCATCACCTGCTCTTCAGAAAGCCAGACTCTAGGGCAAATGCACCTAAGACCCCAGGAATAGGCTGGTGGGGAGAGCAGCTCGGAGCATTACCCAGGGGATGTGGCCTTTCTCATCCTACTTAGAAGCAATGGATTATTTGTGCCCAGGTTGATAGAGGGCTTCAAGTTGATCCTAATCCAGGCTCCTATAGTTAGTGAGTGAAACAGAGAATTTAGTTGAAATAATCAGACCTGGCATCACTAGTCGGCCCTCCATGCTGGTGAACCATAAGAAATCATACGAAAAGCAGGAATGGGTATAGAATATAGGGATTCTCACACCAAGAATAAGGGGCAGACCATTTAGTCCCTGGGCATTAAAAAGACCCATAGCTCTGGATAATGGAGATCTATGCATGGCAGAGGTATCATCTTTGGGCATGTTCAGTGAATTGCTTTTCCTTATTATGCTAAGAACAGTAGCTTAAGTTTACTAGTAAATTCTACTAAATTTATTAAACACACTTCTGATAAAGTCTTTTTATTTTCATTTCAGAAAGCAAACATTTTCACACTGATAGAGACATTGTTAGTATCGCACTAAATACTTTTACACTCATCAAATTCCTTTGAGAGTAACTGAAAGTACTGACAGCCCCACATTCTACAACTTTATTATGAATTTTCTCCCCAAAATGTGGCTTTCCTACACACTCCTAATACAAGTTTAAAATACAGTATTTAATCTAGTCTTAGGTTCATTTAAAATTTTGAAAATTCAATCCAAAAATATGTTCTGTAACATATTTTTGTATTGAAAATGTTTGTATTTCGTATTGAAAAATATGTATGGCCACCAAAGAGAAATGTATTCTGTGAAGGTAAATCTACGCTGCCCTGTCTGACTTGGTGAGCCTGGGGACACTGGCCCTGTGCTGAGTTACTGAGATGGGTCAGCCCTGCAGCTGTGCCCAGCCTGCCCCATCCCCTGCTGATTTGCATGTTCCCAGAGCACAGCCTCCTGCCCTGAAGACTTTTTTATAAGCTGGTCACACCCTGTGCAGGAATCAGTCTCCGTCAAGACATGATGGACATGAGGGCCCCCGCTCAGCTCCTGGAGCTCCTGTTGCTCTGGCTCACAGGTAAAGAAGGAGAACACTAACAATATACTCAGTCAGTGTGCTCAGTAGGGTCTGCAACTTCAGGTAAGTCCTCTGATAACATTATTAATAGTATGAATATTTGTTTTTATGTTTTCAATCTCAGGTGCCAGATGTGCCATCCAGATGACCCAGTCTCCTTCCTCCCCATCTGCAACTGTAGGAGACAGAGTCACCACCACTTGCCGTGTGAGTCAGAGCATTAACAATAATTTAGCCTGGTATCAGCAGAAACCAGGGAAAACTCCTAAGCTCCTGATCTGTGAGGCATCCAGTTTGCAAAGTGGGATTCCCTCTCGGTTCAGTGGCAGTGGATCTGGGACAGATTTCACTCTCACCATCAGCAGCCTGCAGTCTGAAGATGTTGCAACTTATTTCTGTCAACATGGTTATAGTTACCCTACCACAGTGTTACACACCTGATCATAAACCCCCAAGGAAGCAGACGTGTGAAACTGAGCCACCCCAGATGCTCCTCCTGGTGGCTCTATCTGCTGAAGGCATTTCTCAAACTCAGGCTTTGAAAATCATTGCGAGATTTTTGTAGAGGGGACCAGGGAGGCTCCTCTGAACCCTAAGCCTCCTTCATCCTCATCCCCAGCAGAAAAGACGTGACAATGCCTGTCCTGGAAGAATAAAGAAGAGAGATAAGTCCACCTGAGGAGTGTGTGTTATGGGATAATTGAAATTTGTCCAGCAAAAGAGAAGCCATTCTCAGTATTTCAAGGAGAAATTGTTCAAGCTGAATAAATTAGAGTCTAAACCACAGTCTTTCCAAAGCCTATGGCATGTTATTCATGAAGCAGGTACCAGAGACAGGGGATTCTCAGGTGCTCCTCCAGAAGCCAGAGTGCACCTGCCCCTGGTGTTATGTGCTGAGTACCGTGTGATGATCCTCGGATCTGTCTGGGAAGCCCAGGGCTGGGCTGCTGATGCTCTCAGCTGACTGCAGCACCTCTCCAGGGGTGATTCTCCACATCACACACACACACACACACACACACACACACACACACACACACACACACATATATATACTTTAAGTTCTGGGTTACACGTGCAGAACGTGCAGTTTTGTTACATAGATATACATGCACCATGGTGGTTTGCTGCACCCATCAACCTGTTACCTACATTAGATATTTCTTCTAATGTTATAACCCCCCTAGCCCTCCCACCCCCAACAGGCCCTGGTGTGTGATGTTCCCCTCCCTGTGTCCATGTGTTCTCATTGTTCAACTTCCACCTGTGAGTGAGAACATGTGGTGTTTGGTTTTCTGATCTTGTGATAGTTTGCTGAGAATGATGGTTTCCAGCTTCATCCATGTCCCTGCAAAGGACATGAACTCATCCTTTTTCTATGGCTGCATAGTATTCCGTGGTATATATGTGCCACATTTTCTTAATCCAGTCTATCATTGATGGACCTTTGGGTTGGTTTCAAGTCTTTGCTATTGTGAATAGTGCTGCAGTAAACATATATGTGCATGTGTCTTTATGGTAGAACGATTTATAATCCTTTGGGTATTTGCCCAGTAATGGGATTGCTGGGTCAAATGGTATTTCTAGTTCTAGATCCTTGAGGAATAGCCACTGTCTTCCACAATGGTTGAACTAATTTATACTCCCACCAACAGTGTAAAAGCATTCCTATTTTTCCATAACCTCTCCAGCATCTGTTGGTTCCTGACTTTTTAATGATCACCATTCTAACTGGCGTGAGATGGTATCTCATTGTGGTTTTGATTTGCATTTCTCTAATGACCAGTGATGATAAGGATTTTTTCATATGTTTGTTGTCCGCATAAATGTCTTCTTTTAAAAAGTGTCTGTTTATATCCTTTGCCCAATTTTTGATGGGGTTGTTCGCTTTTTTTTTGTAAATTTGTTTGAGTTCTTTGTAGGTTCTGGATATTAGTCCTTTGTCAGATGGATAGATTGCAAAAATTTTCTCCCATTCTGTAGGTTGCCTGTTCACTCTGATGTCAGTTTCTTTTGCTGTGCAGCTCTTTAGCTTAATTAGATCCCATTTGTCAATTTTGGCTTTTGTTGCCATTGCTTTTGGTGTTTTAGACATGAAGTCTTTGACCATGCCTATGTCCTGAATGGTAATGCCTAGATTTTCTTCTAGGGTTTTTATGATGCTAGGTCTTACTTTAAGTCTTTCATCCATCTTGAGTTGATTTTTGTATAAGGTGTAAGGAAGGGGTCTAGTTTCAGTTTTCTGCATATGGCTAGCCAATTTTCCCGACACCATTTATTAAATAGGGAATTTTTTCCCCATTGCTTGTGTGTGTCAGGTTTGTCAAAGATCAGATGGTGGTAGGTGTGTGGTGTTATTTCTGAGGCCTCCATTCTGTTCCATTGGTCTACATATCTGTTTTGGTACTAGTACTATGCTGTTTTGGTTACTGTAGACTTGTAGTAAAGTTTGAAGTCGGGTAACATGATGCCTCCAGCTTTGTTCTTTTTGCACAGGATTGTCTTGGCTATATGGGCTCTTTTTTGGTTCCATATGAAGTTTAAAGTATTTTTTTCCAATTCTCTGAAGAAAGTCAGTTGTTGCTTAATGGGGATAGCATTGAATCTGTAAATTACTTTGGGCAGTAAGGCCATTTTCATGATATTGATTCTTCCTATCCATGAACATGGAATGTTTTTCCATTTGTTTGTGTCCTCTCATATTTCCTTGAGCAGTGGTTTGTAGTTCTCCTTGAAGAGGTTTTTCGTATCCTTTTTAAGTTGTATTCCTAGGTATTTTATTCTCTTAGTAGCAATTGTGAATGAGAGTTCACTCATGATTTGGCTCTCTGTTTGTCTGTTATTTGTGTATAGGAATACTTGTGATGTTTGCACACTGGTTTTTTATCCTGAGACTTTGCTGAAGTGCTTAAGGAGATTTGGAGCTGAGATGATGAGATTTTCTAAATATACAATCATGTCATCTGCAAACAGAGACAATTTGACTCCTTCTTTTCCTATTTGAATTCACTTTATTGCTTTCTCTTGCCTGATTGCCCTGGCCAGAACTTCCAATACTATGTCGAATAGGAGTGGTGAGAGAGGACATCCTTGTATTGTGCCGGTTTTCAAAGGGAATGCTTCCAGTTTTTGCACATTCAGTATGATACTGGCTGTGGGTTTGTCATAAATAGCTCTTATCATGTTGAAATACATTCTAATGATACCTAGTTTATTGAGAGTTTTAGCATGAAAGGCTGTTGAATTTTGTTGGAGGCCTTTTCTGCATCTATTGAGATAATCATGTGGTTTTTGTCATTGGTTCTGTTTATGTGATTTATTACATTTATAGATTTGTGTATATTGAACCAGCCTTGCATCCCAGGGATGAAGTCCACTTGATCGTGGTGGATAAGCTTTTTGATGTGCTACTGGATTTGATTTGTCAGTACTTTACTGAGGACTTTTGCATTGATGTTCATTACGGATATTGGCCTAAAATTCTCTTTTTTATTATGTCTCTGCCAGGCTTTGATTTCAGGATGATGCTGGCCTCATGAAGTGAGTTAGGGAGGATTCCTTCTTCTTCTGTTGACCGGAATAGTTTCAGAAGGAATGGTACAAGCTGCTCTTTGTACCTCTGGTAGAATTTGGCTGTGAATCCATCTGGTCCTGGACTTTTTTTTAGTTGATAAGCAATTAATAATTGCCTCAATTTCAGAACCAGTAATAGGTCTATTCAGAGATTCAACTTGTTCCTGGTTTAGTCTTGGGAGGGTGTATGTGTCCAGGAATGTATCAGTTTCTTCTAGATTTTCCAGTTTATTTGCGTAGAAGTGTTTATAGTATTTTCTGATGATAGTTTGCATTTCTGTGGGATCGGTAACTCCATGTGTTTTACTTCAGGTATCAGTGTATATGAATCCACCCCTCTGACTTTCCAGTCTCATGGGAGGGCCTCTTGTTGAACAACTCTAAAGAAACCATGGAGAGAAAATGGGTTTTGGAAAACGTGCTCCTAGGAGTGACAGTAATGATGAGGAATTGACAACTGACAGGCAAGTAAGGTGACTCTCCACAAGGCCTAAAATTTTTCCAGTTATGATTTAACCCAGAATATGTTTGAATGTGGTTTCAACTATTACCAGCATGTTTGGGGTCTTTATATTAAGTTGTAGATAAAATGGGAAAATCAGGAAATTGTATGAAATATACAATAAGGCTGTGTATGATGGCTCAGGCCTGCAATCCTGTGATAGTTGATACAGTGTCAACTTGATTAGATTGAAGGATGCAAGTACTGTTCCTTTCTGTGTCTCTCAGGGTGTTGCCAAAGGAGATTATTATTTGAGTCAGTAGGCTGGGGAAGGCAGACCCCCCGAATAATCTGGTGGGCATCATCTAATCAGCTGCCAATGAACATAAAGCAGGCAGAAAAAGGTGAAAAAGTGAGGCTGGCCTAGCCTTTCTACATCTTTCTCCTGTGCTGGATACTTCTTGCCCTCAAACATTGGACTACAAGTTCTTCAATTTTGAGACTCAAACTGGCTCTCCTTGCTCCTCAAACCTGCAGACAGCCTATTGTGGGGCCTTGTGATCCTGTAAGTTAATAAGTAATAAACTCATACATATGAGTTATATATAAACTAATATATATGAATTATATATAAATCCATATATATTATGAATTATATGTAAACTCACATATATAATATGAATTTATTATGTATTGATTATATTATGTATTAACTTACATATATATGTCATATATATATATGTGTGTGTATATATATATCCTATTATTCTGTCCCTCTAAAGAATCCTCACTAATACAGATTTTGGTACTAGGAGTGGTTCTACACGAACAGAATATTAAGAATGCAGTTCTTTCGTTAGTTTTGGGGTTTCTGGAGTTTCGTTGGTTGTGGGGTTTCTAGAGTTGGCTGCTTAATAGAATTAAACCCCAAAATGCTAGGGATTGTACTTTTAATAGTATGGAGAACAATGATAGTCCTTGACATGAACTGTTTAGAGAGTTATAGAAAATAAATGCATTTGACACTCCTGAATCATCATTGATGAGAGGCAAGGAGTTTAGTGACTCTATACTTAGTACCCTTGACAAACGCTTTGCAAATCTATTCGATTTGCGAGGGAAGCACCTGCATCTTTGAAGAGCCCTGTAAAGGCTCTTCTCTGTATGTCAGATCTAACGGTGAGAATTGCAGTCACTCAATTACAAAATTTAAATACAATTGGGAATAATTGGACCCTGAAGTGGCAGGGGCCAAGTGGTGGCACTCAACCCTCAAAGGCACGGTGGGCATACCTACTGTAATGGACAGAAGAGATAAAGCAGCAATCAGAATAGTCTGACTCAGGTAGAGCTCTGGCATTGGCTAATTAATCATGGTGTTCCTAGAAGTGAAATTGATAGGAAATCTAATGCATTCCTACTTAATTTATATAAGGAGAAAATTCCAGGTCAAACAGACAAAAGACTAATTGGAATTATAAAAACAGAGATTCATGGCCCCTCCATCAATTTCTAGACTTGAGCCAGTTTACAGACCCAGAACACCTTGAATGAAGGGGAGGCCAAGTCCCCTTGAGGAAGGACCCCACTACATTACTGACCATTTGTGAAGTTAATCTTTCTCCCATCCTTCCCCCAAATAGACCTCTGGCCTTTCACCAGGGTAACTGTGCATTGGGGAAAGGGAAATGATAAGGTATTTCCAGGACTACGGGACACTGGCTCTGAGCTGACGTTGATTCCACCCACAACGTCATTGCAGTCCTCCAGCTAAAGTAGGAGCTTATGGAAGTCGGGTAATTAATGGAGTTTTAGCTGAGGTCCAATATAGTGGATGCAGTGGGTCTCTGACTCATCCTGTGGTCATTTCCCCAGTGCCAGAATGCATAATTGATATGACACACTTAGCAGCTGGCGGAACCCCCACATTGACTTCCTAACTGGTACAGTGAGTGCTATTATGGTAGGAAAGGCTATTATGGTTTTATAAATGGTACAGCCATTAGAGCTGCCTCTACCTAGAAAGATAGTAAATCAAAAACAATATTACATCCCTTGAGGGACTGCGGAGATTAGTGCCAATATCAAAGACTTCAAAGATTCAAGGGTGGGGATTCCCACCATATCCCCATTCACTTCTCCCATTTGGACTGTGCAGAAGACACAGGGATCATGGAGAATGACTGTGGATTATTGTAAGCTTAAATAAGTGGTAACTCCAATTGCAGCTGCTGTACCAGATGTGGTTTCATTGCTTGAGCAAATTAACACATCTGGTACCTGGTATGCAGCCATTGACTTGGCAAATAAGTTTTTATCCATTCCTATCCATAAGGCCCACCAGAAGCCAGTTGCCTTCAGCAGGCAAGACCAGCAATATGCCTTTACTGACCTACCTCGGGGGCATATCAACTCTCCGGCTTTGTGTCATAATGTTATTTGAAGAGAACTTGATCACTTATTTCTTCCGCAAAGTATCACACTGGTCCATTACATTAATGACATTATGCTGGTTTGATCCACTGAGCAAGAAATAGCAAACACACTGGACTTACTGGTGAGACATTTGTGTGACAGAGGATGGGAAATAAATCTGACTAAAATTTAGGGATCTTCTACCTCAGTAAAATTTCTAGGAGTCCAGTGGTGTGGGGTCTGTCGAGAACAAGCTGCCACATTTGGCCCCTCCTACAACCAAGAAAGAGGCTCAACACCTAGTGGACCTATTTAGATTTTGGAGGCAACACATTCCTCATTTGAGTGTTACTCCTGCCCATTTATCAAGTGATGCAAAAGGTTGCCCATATTCACTAGGGTTCAGAAAAAGAGAAGGTTCTGTAACAGGTCCAGGCTGCTGTGCAAGCCGTTCTGCCACTTGGGACATGTGACCCACCAGATCCATTTGTGCTTCAGGTGTCTGTGGCAGATAGGGAGGCTATTTTGAGCCTTTGGCAGACCCCCATATGTGAATCACAGTGCGGGCCTCTAGGATTTTGGCACAAGGCTCTGTCATCTTCTGCAGATAACTACTCTCCTTTTAAGAGACAGCTCTTGGCCTGTTACTGGGCTTTGATGGAAACTGATCATTTGACTATGGGTCAACAAGTCACCATGCAACCTGAACTGCCCATCATGAAGTGGGTGCTTTCTGACCCATCTAGCCATAAAGTGGGCCATGCACAGCAGTATTCCATCATCAAATGGAAGTGGTATATATGTGACTGGGCTCGAGTAAGTCCTGAGGGCACAAGTAAGTTACACGAGGAAGTGGCTGTAGCTCATGGTCTCTACTCCTGCCACTCTGCCTTCTCTCCCACAGCCTGCACTGATGGCTTCATGAGGAGCTCCCTATGATCAGTTGAGGGAGGATGAGAAGACTAGGGCCTGGTTCATAGATGGTTCTGCACGATATTCAGGCACCACTAAAAGTGACAGCTGCAGCGCTACAGCCTTTTTCCAGGGACATCCCTGAAGGACAGCGGTGAAGGGAAATTTTCCCAGTGGGCAGAACACTGAGCAGTGCACCTGGATGTGCACTTTGCATAGAAGGAGAGATGACCAGATGTGTTTTTATATAGTGATTCACTGGCTGTAGACAATGGTTTGGCTGGATGGTGAGGGACTTGGAAGAAGCATGACTGGAGGATTGGTGACAAAGATATTTAGGGAAGAGGTATGTAGATAGACTTCTCTGAGTGGTCAAAAACTGTGAAGATATTTGTATCCCATGTGAGTGTTCACCAACGGGTGACCTCAGCAGAGGAGGATTTTGATAATCAAGTGGATAAGATGATCCATTCTGTGGATACCACTCAACCTCTTTCCTCAGACACCCCTGTCATCGCCCAATGAGCCCATGAACGTAGTGGCCATGGTGGCAGGATGGAGGCTATGCATGGATTCAGCAATGTGGATTTCTACTCACCAAGGCTAACCTGTCTATGGACATTGCTGAATGCCCAATTTGCCAGCAGCAGCAAAGACAAACACTGAGCCTTTTGTATAGCACCATTCCCCTGGGTGAGCGGCCAGCAACCTGGTGGCAGGTTGATCATAATGGACCTCTTCCATCATGGAAAGGGCAGAGGTTTGTCCTCACTTGAAATAGGCACTTACTCTGGATATGGATTGCCTAACTGTACGCAATGCTTCTGCCAAGACTACCATTCATAGACTCATGGAATGCCTTATCCACCATCACATTATTCCACATGGTATTGCCTCTGACCAAGTACTCACTTTACAGGGAAAGAAGTGCAGCAGTGGGCTCATGCTCACGGAATTCCCTGCTCTTACCATGTTCCCCATCATCCTGAAGCAGTTGGATTGATAGAATGGTGGAATTGCCTTTTGAAGTCACAGTTACAAGGCCAACTAAGTTACAATACTGTGCAGAGCTGGGGCAAAGTACTCCAGAAGGCCTTGTAGGCTCTGAATCAACACCCAATGTACGGTGCTGTTTCTCCCATAGCCAGGATTGACAGGTCCAGGAATCAAGGGGTGGAAGTGAAAGTGGAACCACTCACTATCACCCCAGTGATCCACTAGCAAAATTTTTGCTTTCTGTTCCCACGACATTACGTGCTGTTTTACTAGATGTCTTATTCCAGAGGGAAGAATGCTGCTGCCAGGAGACACAATAACAATTCCATTAAACGGGAAGTTAAGATGGCCAGCTGGACACTTTGGGCTCTTCCTACCTTTAAGTCAACAGGCTAAGAATGGAGTTACAGTGTTGGCTGCGGTGACTGACCCAGACTATCAAGATGAACTCAGTCCACTACTCCACAATAGAAGTGACGAAGAGTATGCATGGAACATAGGAAATCCATTAGGGCGTCTCTTGGTATTATCATGCACTCTGATTAAGGTCAGAGTGAAATACAGAGAATAACCACACAGAAAGCGTCTCTCGGAGGTGGCACACCTGAGAGACCTGAGAACTACTGGCAAATGTGTCAAGAGTAATGAAACACATTAGCGTATAAGATCAAAAGACTTGAAACTTATCCATGATATACATCAAGGCATGCATCATTATACAGATTGTAGTTAAAATGTGGAATCACACAAAGTGAAAATCTCAAATGTATCAAGGAAAACTGGTTTCTTATACCAGGAAAACAGTAAAAAAATACTTGGTTAACTGTTTATGGGACCAATAGAGGCAGAAGACAGTGAAATTACATATTTAAATGTTGGGTGGAGGGGACCCAACCAAGGATTCATTATCCAGTGAAAATACACTTCAAAAATAAAGGTAAAGTAAAAACACTTTTTTATGAACAAAATGAAGAGAAATGATTACTTGCAGATATATTCTGTAAGACATTCAAGAGGAATTAATATTTAGGGATGTTCATATTTGTTCCTCACTAAATGACAGTTGGGATATTGCGTGGTGCTTATCTCCAGGCCCCTCCCTGTGTTCCAGGAGACAGGGTCACTCTCACCAGCAGGGCCAGTCGGGGAAATAACAGTGTCCTAGCCTAGCTCCGTGTGAAATAAGGACTGACACTGATCTCCTGCTGGCTCCCACTGCCCCCTGGACACGATGCCTGCCTGGGTCAAGGGGGATGATTCTGGACAGATGTCACTCTGGCCATCAGCAGCCTAACTACCTTGATGACCTCCCATTGTGAACAGAGCCACAGAAGCTGCTTGAGCCATGAACGTTGGACAGAGAAATCCCACATCACTGCAATCAGAGGGGGGCTGTGAAAAGACCATGGAGGGGTTTCATACTATGACCACCCACCACTGAGCCATGGCTGCTACTGCTCACGGGAGTCCCTGGGGGAAGACCAGCTCACGCTGTGCTCTAGAGGTCATTTTTGTCACCAACTTGGTTCTAGCTGGTTTGGGCCAGTTTCTGTAGTGCATCCTATTTTGTCCAGATCCTGTTTTGATCAGCATTGTCATGACCAATGTTGTAATCGGTGCTCAGAATACAAGTCCTGACGATCTCTTACCTTACACTCACTGCCTTCTGTGAATCAGATATTCTGATAAGGATCCTGTTGGATCCTATTCGAGCCAGGGGCCACACAGACCCCCACTGAGGGCTGAGGACCACAAGTATTTGAAGACAAGGAGAGGTCCAGAGAACGATAGCCTGTGACTGTCCTCTGTAAGACAGCTTCTCCCCAGATGGCTGAGGGCTGTCTTTGGCTGTGGCTGTGTCCTTCTTTCTGAATGATAATGAGGGATAGAGCAGGTCTCTAAGCAAGACCACATCAAGGCCCTCCTATGTGTGCCATTTTGTCCTGACATAGGTAGTACTGGATACACTTAGGACAATGAGGAGATTTATAATCACAAGGAAGAGAGACAGAGAGAGTAAGCAAGAGAGAGAAGGGTGGTGATGTGTGTATAGTACCAATGCTGAGAATATGTTCTGTAATGGTTTAGTGCTGGGTATGTTGCTCAAATAACCAGGTTCTATTACATGGAGCCTAAACATGTACCTTATATAGGAAAAGGGCCTTTGAACTTATGAATTAAGAATTATAGAGGCGGAGCAAGATGGCCGAATAGGAACAGCTCCAGTCTTCAACTCCCAGCGCCAGCGACACAGAAGACCGGTGATTTCGGCATTTTCAACTGAGGTACTGGGTTCATCTCACTGGGGAGTGCCGGAAGATCGGTACTGGTCAGCTGCTGCAGCCCGACCAGCGAGAGCTGAAGCAGGGCGAGGCATTGCCTCACCTGGGAAGCGCAAGGGGGAAGGGAATCCCTTTTCCTAGCCAGGGGAACTGAGACACACAACACCTGGAGAATCGGGTAACTCCCACCCCAATACTGCGCTTTGAGCAAACAGGCACACCAGGAGATCATATC
This sequence comes from Papio anubis, assembly GCF_008728515.1. Lineage (NCBI taxonomy): Eukaryota > Metazoa > Chordata > Mammalia > Primates > Cercopithecidae > Papio > Papio anubis. The sequence continues at coordinate 89,843,727 of NC_044989.1, forward strand.
CCACACCTGGCTGGGAGGGTCCCACACCCACGGAGCCTCCCTCATTGCTATCACAGCAGTCTGTGATCTACCGGCAAGGCAGCAGCGAGGCTGGGGGAGGGGCGCCCGCCATTGCTCAGGCTTAAGTAGGTAAACAAAGCTGCTGGGAAGCTCGAACTGGGTGGAGCTCACAGCAGCTCAAGGAAACCTGCCTGTCTCTGTAGACTCCACCTCTGGGGGCAGGGCACAGTAAACAATAACAAAGCAGCAGATACCTCTGCAGACCCAAACGACTCTGTCTGACAGCTTTGAAGAGAGCAGTGGATCTCCCAACACGGAGGTTGAGATCTGAGAAGGGACAGACTCCCTGCTCAAGCGGGTCCCTGACCCCTGAGTAGCCTAACTGGGAGACATCCCCCACTAGGGGCAGTCTGACACCCCACACCTCACAGGGTGGAGTACACCCCTGAGAGGAAGCTTCCAAAGCAAGAATCAGACAGGTACACTTGCTGTTCAGAAATATTCTATCTTCTGCAGTCTCTGCTGCTGATACCCAGGCAAACAGGGTCTGGAGTGGACCTCAAGCAATCTCCAACAGACCTACAGCTGAGGGTCCTGACTGTTAGAAGGAAAACTATCAAACAGGAAGGACACCTACACCAAAACCCCATCAGTACATCACCATCATCAAAGACCAGAGGCAGATAAAACCACAAAGATGGGTAAAAAGCAGGGCAGAAAAGCTGGAAATTCAAAAAACAAGAGCGCATCTCCCCCGGCAAAGGAGCGCAGCTCATCGCCAGCAACGGATCAAAGCTGGACGGAGAATGACTTTGACGAGATGAGAGAAGAAGGCTTCAGTCCATCAAATTTCTCAGAGCTAAAGGAGGAATTACGTACCCAGCGCAAAGAAACTAAAAATCTTGAAAAAAAAGTGGAAGAATTGACGGCTAGACTAATTAATGCAGAGAAGGTCATAAACGAAATGAAAGAGATGAAAAGCATGACACGAGAAATACGTGACAAATGCACAAGCTTCAGTAACCGACTCGATCAACTGGAAGAAAGAGTATCAGCGATTGAGGATCAAATGAATGAAATGAAGCGAGAAGAGAAACCAAAAGAAAAAAGAAGAAAAAGAAATGAACAAAGCCTGCAAGAAGTATGGGATTATGTAAAAAGACCAAATCTACGTCTGATTGGGGTGCCTGAAAGTGAGGGGGAAAATGGAACCAAGTTGGAAAACACTCTTCAGGATATCATCCAGGAGAACTTCCCCAACCTAGTAGGGCAGGCCAACATTCAAATCCAGGAAATACAGAGAACGCCACAAAGATACTCCTCGAGAAGAGCAACTCCAAGACACATAATTGCCAGATTCACCAAAGTTGAAATGAAGGAAAAAATCTTAAGGGCAGCCAGAGAGAAAGGTCGGGTTACCCACAAAGGGAAGCCCATCAGACTCACAGCAGATCTCTCGGCAGAAACTCTACAAGCCAGAAGAGAGTGGGGGCCAATATTCAACATTCTTAAAGAAAAGAATTTTAAACCCAGAATTTCATATCCAGCCAAACTCAGTTTCATAAGTGAAGGAGAAATAAAATCCTTTACAGATAAGCAAATGCTTAGAGATTTTGTCACCACTAGGCCTGCCTTACAAGAGACCCTGAAGGAAGTACTAAACATGGAAAGGAACAACCGGTACCAGCCATCTCAAAAACATGCCAAAATGTAAAGACCATCGAGGCTAGGAAGAAACTATATCAACTAATGAGCAAAATAACCAGTTAATATCATAATGGCAGGATCAAGTTCACACATAACAATCTTAACCTTAAATGTAAATGGACTAAATGCTCCAATTAAGAGACACAGACTGGCAAACTGGATAAAGAGTCAAGACCCATCAGTCTGCTGTATTCAGGAGACCCATCTCACACGCAGAGACATACATAGGCTCAAAATAAAGGGATGGAGGAAGATTTACCAAGCAAATGGAGAACAAAAAAAAGCGGGGGTTGCAATACTAGTCTCTGATAAAACAGACTTTAAACCATCAAAAATCAAAAGAGACAAAGAAGGCCATTACATAATGGTCAAGGGATCAATTCAACAGGAAGAGCTAACTATCCTAAATATATATGCACCCAATACAGGAGCACCCAGATTCATAAAGCAAGTCCTTAGAGACTTACAAAGAGACTTAGACTCCCATACAATAATAATGGGAGACTTCAACACTCCACTGTCAACATTAGACAGATCAACGAGACAGAAAGTTAACAAGGATATCCAGGAATTGAACTCATCTCTGCAGCAAGCAGACCTAATAGACATCTATAGAACTCTCCACCCCAAATCAACAGAATATACATTCTTCTCAGCACCACATCGTACTTACTCCAAAATTGACCATATAATTGGAAGTAAAGCACTCCTCAGCAAATGTACAAGAACAGAAATTATAACAAACTGTCTCTCAGACCACAGTGCAATCAAACTAGAACTCAGGACTAAGAAACTCAATCAAAACCGCTCAACTACATGGAAACTGAACAACCTGCTCCTGAATGACTACTGGGTACATAACGAAATGAAGGCAGAAATAAAGATGTTCTTTGAAACCAATGAGAACAAAGATACAACATACCAGAATCTCTGGGACACATTTAAAGCAGTGTGTAGAGGGAAATTTATAGCACTAAATGCCCACAAGAGAAAGCAGGAAAGATCTAAAATTGACACTCTAACATCGCAATTAAAAGAATTAGAGAAGCAAGAGCAAACACATTCGAAAGCTAGCAGAAGGCTAGAAATAACTAAGATCAGAGCAGAACTGAAGGAGATAGAGACACAAAAAACCCTCCAAAAAATCAATGAATCCAGGAGTTGGTTTTTTGAAAAGATCAACAAAATTGACAGACCACTAGCAAGACTAATAAAGAAGAAAAGAGAGAAGAATCAAATCGACGCAATTAAAAATGATAAAGGGGATATCACCACCGACCCCACAGAAATACAAACTACCATCAGAGAATACTATAAACACCTCTACGCAAATAAACTGGAAAATCTAGAAGAAATGGATAATTTCCTGGACACTTACACTCTTCCAAGACTAAACCAGGAAGAAGTTGAATCCCTGAATAGACCAATAGCAGGCTCTGAAATTGAGGCAACAATTAATAGCCTACCAACCAAAAAAAGTCCAGGACCAGATGGATTCACAGCTGAATTCTACCAGAGGTACAAGGAGGAGTTGGTACCATTCCTTCTGAAACTATTCCAATCAATAGAAAAAGAGGGAATCCTCCCTAACTCATTTTATGAGGCCAACATCATCCTGATACCAAAGCCTGGCAGAGACACAACAAAAAAAGAGAATTTTAGACCAATATCCCTGATGAACATCGATGCAAAAATCCTCAATAAAATACTGGCAAACCGGATTCAGCAACACATCAAAAAGCTTATCCACCATGATCAAGTGGGCTTCATCCCTGGGATGCAAGGCTGGTTCAACATTCGCAAATCAATAAACATAATCCAGCATATAAACAGAACCAAAGACAAGAACCACATGGTTATCTCAATAGATGCAGAAAAGGCTTTTGACAAAATTCAACAGCCCTTCATGCTAAAAACGCTCAATAAATTCGGTATTGATGGAACGTACCTCAAAATAATAAGAGCTATTTATGACAAACCCACAGCCAATATCATACTGAATGGGCAAAAACTGGAAAAATTCCCTTTGAACACTGGCACAAGACAGGGATGCCCTCTCTCACCACTCCTATTCAACATAGTGTTGGAAGTTCTGGCTAGGGCAATTAGGCAAGAGAAAGAAATCAGGGGTATTCAGTTAGGAAAAGAAGAAGTCAAATTGTCCCTGTTTGCAGATGACATGATTGTATATTTAGAAAACCCCATTGTCTCAGCCCAAAATCTCCTTAAGCTGATAAGCAACTTCAGCAAAGTCTCAGGATACAAAATTTATGTGCAAAAATCACAAGCATTCTTATACACCAGTAACAGACAAACAGAGAGCCAAATCATGAATGAACTTCCATTCACAATTGCTTCAAAGAGAATCAAATACCTAGGAATCCAACTTACAAGGGATGTAAAGGACCTCTTCAAGGAGAACTACAAACCACTGCTCAGTGAAATCAAAGAGGACACAAACAAATGGAAGAACATACCATGCTCATGGATAGGAAGAATCAATATCGTGAAAATGGCCATACTGCCCAAGGTAATCTATAGATTCAATGCCATCCCCATCAAGCTACCAATGAGTTTCTTCACAGAATTGGAAAAAACTGCTTTAAAGTTCATATGGAACCAAAAAAGAGCCCGCATCTCCAAGACAATCCTAAGTCAAAAGAACAAAGCTGGAGGCATCACGCTACCTGACTTCAAACTATACTACAAGGCTACAGTAACCAAAACAGCATGGTACTGGTACCAAAACAGAGATATAGACCAATGGAACAGAACAGAGTCCTCAGAAATAATACCACACATCTACAGCCATCTGATCTTTGACAAACCTGAGAAAAACAAGAAATGGGGAAAGGATTCCCTATTTAATAAATGGTGCTGGGAAAATTGGCTAGCCATAAGTAGAAAGCTGAAACTGGATCCTTTCCTTACTCCTTATACGAAAATTAATTCAAGATGGATTAGAGACTTAAATGTTAGACCTAATACCATAAAAATCCTAGAGGAAAACCTAGGTAGTACCATTCAGGACATAGGCATGGGCAAAGACTTCATGTCTAAAACACCAAAAGCAACGGCAGCAAAAGCCAAAATTGACAAGTGGGATCTCATTAAACTAAAGAGCTTCTGCACAGCAAAAGAAACTACCATCAGAGTGAACAGGCAACCTACAGAATGGGAGAAAATTTTTGCAATCTACTCATCTGACAAAGGGCTAATATCCAGAACCTACAAAGAACTCAAACAAATTTACAAGAAAAAAACAAACAACCCCATCAAAAAGTGGGCAAAGGATATGAATAGACATTTCTCAAAAGAAGACATTCATACAGCCAACAAACACATGAAAAAATGCTCATCATCACTGGCCATCAGAGAAATGCAAATCAAAACCACAATTAGATACCATCTCACACCAGTTAGAATGGCGATTATTAAAAAGTCAGGAAACAACAGGTGCTGGAGAGGATGTGGAGAAATAGGAACACTTTTACACTGTTGGTGGGATTGTAAACTAGTTCAACCATTATGGAAAACAGTATGGCGATTCCTCAAGGATCTAGAACTAGATGTACCATATGACCCAGCCATCCCATTACTGGGTATATACCCAAAGGATTATAAATTATGCTGCTCTAAAGACACATGCACACGTATGTTTATTGCAGCACTATTCACAATAGCAAAGACTTGGAATCAACCCAAATGTCCATCAGTGACAGATTGGATTAAGAAAATGTGGCACATATACACCATGGAATACTATGCAGCCATCAAAAAGGATGAGTTTGTGTCCTTTGTAGGGACATGGATGCAGCTGGAATCCATCATTCTTAGCAAACTATCACAAGAACAGAAAACCAAACACCGCATGTTCTCACTCATAGGTGGGAACTGAACAATGAGATCACTTGGACTTGGGAAGGGGAACATCACACACCGGGGCCTATCATGGGGAGGGGGGAGGGGGGAGGGATTGCATTGGGAGTTATACCTGATGTAAATGACGAGTTGATGGGTGCAGCACACCAACAAGGCACAAGTATACATATGTAACAAACCTGCACGTTATGCACATGTACCCTACAACTTACAGTATAATAATAATAAAT